>NW_024091409.1:0-27104 GCF_014356525.2 Nilaparvata lugens
ATAATTGGTCATGTTAAAACAAGAATAACAGTTAATTTAATATCGGGGCACCGAGCTTCGCTCGTTATCTTATTTATTGGTAACAGAACACAATTCCTTAAATGATCGTGTTTATATTTCACAGCTGGCTATACGTCATCTTATAAATTTCGTGGATGCGAATATTTGATTTTTCACATACTCACTTTTTTACTATCCACAGCTGTTTCAGCCAAGGATGAATTATCCTTTTAATGTCGTTCAGCGAGTTTTCTCAAGGATGATATCTTTATATCATAAACCTACGTACTATGTTCCCAAATTTCGTGGAAATCGTTAGAGCCGTTTCCGAGATAACCAGATATAAAACAGCCAGATATAAAAATAACCAGATATATCTTCTTCTTCTGGTGCCTATCCGTTACCGAATGTTGGCATTCTTCGGCAATTATAACTTTGTTGACAGCCGCTCTAAAAAGTTCCGGGGTGGGACACTGCAAACCAGTTCTCAATTTCTTTAACGGAAATTCGTCTCCTACCAACACCTCTCCAGCCAAGAACTTTACCGGTAGTACACATTTCAACAACTGATATTTAGTTCCATTCCTCATAATGTGTCCCAGATACTCCAATTTTCGGTCTCTTGACAGTGTACCTTATTTCCGTCTTCTTATTAAGTTGTTGACCAGATATATAAATACAGAAGATGCTCGCTTAATATAATAGGAATTATTTAATCATTCAGAATTACACAACTTACAGAAGAGTACCACAGGCTTACGCCCAAAAACGGTTCCAATTCAATTACATAGTTATACCGGTATCAGCTTTCCTCTATAGAAGGCATTGGCAAGGCAGCGAATCGGCGACACTGTGCTCCTATCTTTCTCTACTGCTATTATAACGTGGACCTCATTATAGTCGTGTGATGTAGAATCAAATTACTTGTTTTCCGATGCAAGTATAGTGAGTATCACACATATGACATATCACACTTCATAAATTAATATCGATCGTCACTCTACACGTCACCCAATTTCCGATGCGACGAGTGTTTCCTTCATATAGATACATGCACCCAGAGAGACGTGCGCTTCCTTTGTATATTACATAAATGTACCGGTAACGAGGATATTGTCTTGTATCAAATTGCTATCTATTTCAATAGCGATACTAATTGTGATAGTAATTGATGTAGTATGGGTTGGTGTTATGTAAAGGGTAGTTAGACTCTCGTTAACGGTACAATAACGAGATAAGGGACAAACATTTGATTTTAAATATTTGTAATTGACCGAGCGAAGTGAGGTCTAAGATCGAGTCGACGGTTTGGCATTTTCTCTTAATGTTTAAATGTTTATGTTTGCGCATTTACGGCAAACGCGGTAATATATTTTCATGAAATTTGACAGGTATGTTCCTTTTTTAATGCGCGTCAACGTATATACAAGGTTTTTGGAATTTTTGCATTTCAAGGATAATATAAAAGGAAAAGGAGCCTCCTTCATACGTATTAGAGTAAAAATCAGACTATGGAATTATTCTCATCAATCAGCTGACAAGTGATACACGATGGTGGAAGAAGCCATCTATCGCTGTATTTACATAAGGTCTATAGTTTCAATCAGGTACTTTGGATGAGAATATGCGTGAGGTCTACTGTTCACAGAACTACTAGTTAATATAAATTTTGTAATATAACTTCGACTGAGTCATTGTCAATACTGTAGAACCGTTCCATAATTGAATAAAAACACACATATGTTGTCAAATTCTACACTTTTATTCGGTACACGATCATGGTTTCGTGACCACACCGTTCATATTTTCAAGTTGACTGAGAAAATGTGACCGGTATATTATGGTCACGAAACCATGGTTGTGTACCGAATAAAACTGTATAGAATTTGACAACATATGTGTGTTTTTATTCAATTAATATAACTTATTGGAACTGGTAAGATTCGAATTGAAAGTATCTAAGTGATGATTTCAAATATTGAATATTTGGTTACTTATACCGGATTTAAGTAGACAAATATTGAAGTAAAATAAATGATCAAGTTGAGTGACATTCACTTCATCGAGATCTCACTTGATCAAGAAACAGCCAGGATAGGCAATTTCAGTACCTCAAGTTTTCAGACAAATCAAATATTCTTTATTCAATAAGTTGTACACTTGACAACATTGCAAGCGTCATACATTTCACAATCAAAGAATGCTGTATAATACCAGTATATTGCCATTTAAGAGAAAACTCCCAACTCCTGTACTTTCCCCAACATTTAACTACAAACAAACTTCATTCATTCTCATTAATACCAATGTAAACTAGGTTCAACTGTGTAGTTAATAATTATTAATATTAATATAACTGTGTAATTGACTGTATATCAGCCTGCAACGAAAACTTGGCAATGTGGAACTTGACGAACCGAATTAATGGACTTCCCATTTGTTTCAGTGTCTCGAGAAATGGGTACAAGCTGAGAACTTGAAGAACTGAGACCATCGCGTTCAATTCACTGGGGACGGGTGAAAAACAGAAAACGAGAATATTACCCTAAAAAGAACGTCTCATGAATTATGATGTACATTTGAACGATTTCAGATGATAGGAAAGTTTCATCACGGGAATTCAAAAACGTTAACCTCAAACAAGAGGTCCTAGGACGATGGCAATATTCAGTTTGCAATCGTCCTTCATTCTATTGTTTTTGTTTAACCAATACATTAGTTTTCAAATTCGAATTCAATCAGAGACCGTTTACGTTTGGAAATGGAATTTCCAAACTGGGGATAATATTTCGACATTAATTTGATGGTCCCCTATAAATTCATGTTATGGTCGAATGTGAATTCAGCTTATTTTATGATAATAAAATGGCTTGAAAGAAAAAGAGATAGAATGGGAAGAGACAGAGGGAGAGAGAGAGTCAGACAGAGCGATAGCAGTGAGTAACAATACTGTAAACAGCTCCGATTGGTCAGAGGCTTCGACCAATCACATTTCACGCCGCCTAAAATGGCGAACAGGTAATAAAATGACAAGCAAATAATGTAGATTATGTACCCCATGGAAAATTCGTTATTTTATTTATTTGTTGATATAATTACAAATCATATGAATATGATCGGGATAGAACAACAGGCGTAGCCCAAAACTATTCTGTTTCCAAATTTTGATAAATAATAAAATTTTGAATATTACGTTTTTAAATATTTACTGGAATACAAGGAAAATAGAATTAAATTCATTGAAAGTTTGTAGGGGTTTGAAATAATTTAAATTCAACTATAAGGCTGGAAGAGTGAACCTGTTCGCATCAAAATAGTTGTATTTGTAGACTAGTGTTTGAATAAACAAATGAATTCAATTGTTTTTATGATAATATGGTAGACTACAGTCAACAAATTTATTCATTCATTAATTAGATGGAGCAGTTAGCAGTTAGCAAACGAAAAAAACAGGCTATTGCCCAAAGCTTCAATTTCCTAATTTTGTCTAAAATCGTCCAAATATTAAGTAGGTTATGTCCATTTCTATTTCTATATAATTAATGAACTCCAGCAGTTAGCAATTCGGTTAGGTTGTTGATGGAAACATTTTCCATTACCCTAATTTCTGAATATCGATTTTATTGAAAGTTAGCTGCATTTATTTATGGTACCACTTTTTCAATTAATTTATGATAATTTATTCACACATTCAATGAGCATTTTGTCGTGTAAAACACTGATTCATTTCATATCACTGGATTATTACCTGAAATTGTTGAGATATGAGCGCCTCAAGTTTAAATTTTTGGGACAGAACATTTTAAATTCGGTAAGAGATAATCCATGAGATTTAGAGGATAAATCACTTCATGGTATTGTGATTGAATAAACAAAAATATTTTGAAAATATCAATTTTTGAGAAGGTTATTCAATTCCAAAAATAGCTCAACTATAAGTTTTTTTGGTAAATTGAATAACAGTCTCAAAAGTTGATATTTAAGATAATTTTTGTTTTATTCAATCACAATACCATGAGAGTTATTTATCCTCCGAACCCAATGGATTTATCTCTTGCCGAAATTGAAATAATGTTATGTCCCAAAAATTTAAACTTCACTCGCTCATATCTCAAAAAGTAATGATTTGAAAAACATGTTTCCTGAGAAAACTTTTTCATTTTGATAGCTTGATGATATACAAATCGAAAAACTTTGAAAAATGTCACCAGTACAAAGTCAATTTTTTCGTATCAGCCTGAAACGAAACCTTGATGCCGTGAAACTTGACGACCCGAATCAATTAACTTCCCATTGTTTCAGTGTCTCGAGAAACGTAGAAAATAGGTACTTGATAAGCAGAGAACTTGAAGAACTGAGACTCTCCAGTTGAATTACTGGGACGGGTCAAAATACAGAAAACGAGAATATTACTCCAAAAAGAACGTCTCATGAATTACTTCTAAAGTGGTAAAACTTCTGACCTTTTACGACGTACATTTCAACGATTTCAGATGAATTCAAAAAGTTACCTCACACAAGAGGTCTTAGGACGATGGCAATTTCAGTTTGCAATCGTCCTTCTATTGATTTTGTTCAACCATACTTAGTTTTCGAATTCGAATTCAATCAGAGAACCGTTTACGTTGGAAATGGAATTCGAAACTGGTAATCATATTTCGACATTAATTTGATGGTTCCCTGTAACTCATGTTATGGTCGAAATTTCAAATTCAGCTTAAGTTATTTTATGATAATAATATGGCTTGAAAGAAAAAAGATAGAATGGAAAGAGACAGAGAGAGAGAGAGAGTCAGACAGAGCGATAGCAGTGAGTAACAATACTGTAAACAGCTCCGATTAGTCAGAGGCTTCGACCAATCACATTTCACGCCGCCTAAAATGGCGAACAGTCAATAAAATGACGAGAGAATAATGTAGATTATCTACCCCATGGAAAATTCGTTTTTTATTTATTTGTTGATATAATTACAAATCATATGAATATGATCGGGATAGAACAACAGCATAGCCCAAAATTATTCTGTTCCCAAATTTTGATAAATAATAAAATTTTAATATTACGTTTTTAAATATTTACTGGAATACGAGGAAAATATAATTAAATTCATTGAAAGTTTGTAGGGGTTTGGAATAATTTAAATTCAACTATAAGGCGGAAGAGTGAACCTGTTCGCATCAAAATAGTTGTATTTGTAGACTAGTGTTTGAATAAAACAATGAATTCAATTGTTTTTATGATAATATGTAGCCTATACTACAGTCAACAAATTTATTCATTCATTAATTAGATGGAGCAAGCAATAAATAGTCGGAAAAGAAAAACAGGCTATGCCCAAAACACCTATTTCCTAATTCTGTCTAAAATCGTCCAAATATTAAGTAGGTATGTCCATTTCTATTTCTATATAATTAATGAGCTCCAGCAGTTAGCAATTTGGTTAAGTTGTTGAAGGAAACATTTTCTCATTACCTTAATTTCTGAATATCGATTTTATTGAAAATAAATGCAGATTATTCATGGTACCACTTTTTCAATTACTTTCTGATAATTATTCCACATTCAATGAGCATTTTGTCATTGTAATTATGTTTTTGGGACAAATAAGTTTGATTTGATTTGTTTTGTCGTGTAAAACACTGATTCATTTTCATATCACTGGATTATTACCTGAAATTGTTGGAGTTTTCAATTATATTAATTTGATGGAAGAAAATTGCAATTAATCCAATTTCCATCCAATTCAATCATTCATGTTGCAATAATATTCGTACGGCTTTTATTAATGAGGAGCCCCTGACGAAAGTTCCACCTCGCCCGCATACCTATACAATTGAAGCAGTCAATCGGCCTTAAACAGTCAATCCTTGACTGTCAATAATAATTGAAGCTGTCAATCGGCCTTATACACTTCCTCCGTAAACAAAGCCAAAGTGCATTCTGGTGACGTCAGCACAGGTAGGGCTCCTACACCAATAAAATTTTTTTGATTTCATCTGATCTATATCAGCTAGTGTTTTTATTGGTGTAGGAGCCCTACCTGCGCTGACGTTACCATCAACCAAAGTTAGTAGACAGAAGGTTGGTCACTCATCTATAGTATTTTCGTTGAAATGCAATTGGAGTGGGGGAACTGCAGCCGTGACGTAGGCTGTAGTACAGAGTAGGCAGAATATCGCATTCTTGAAAATCATATGGTTTCGTAAAGTCAAATTATATGACACAAACATTTTCTGACATGCAAGCTTTCTGTTTCTGCTTTACAATAATATTATTAAAACATTTGAATAATACAATCATTTTGCCATATAAAAGCAAAAACCCCACCTCCTAACCTTCCCTTTCAAACCCTTAAGGTTTCTTCATCTTCTAGGTCGTGTTTATATTTTGTAGTTTGGCTATACATCAGCTTGTGAATTTCGGGGATGAGATATTTTGATTCTCGTAGAACATGTGCTCGATACCAGCATGTGTTCAGTGCATTTACAATGAATGAAATTCATCGGATTTATCGGGATCGGTTTATTGCGATGCATTGGTTTATCAAGATTTTTTAAGGGTTAATCTGAAATTATAATAGTATAACATTGTCTACTAACGCTTTCCCAGCTTATTAACTTTTTCGTGTCACGTTTTTAGATTCATGAAAAACTTTCAACTTCATTTTATTCATAAAAGTTGAATGAACTTGAAATATTTAACAACATCATTAGAATCGGTGATTCATTCGCTATAAGTATGGAGAATTTTAAAGTTCTAGGTCAATCTTGAGGAGATTATATGACGATATATTTGAAGATACAGTGAATAAACTGTATGCTCAGTGTGGTTACTCTAGAACATTTTTACTACACATGACGTCACGCTGGCGTTCCCCCCACCACTTTGAATCATACACCTGTGAGTGATCAACCTTTTGTCTACTAACGTTGACCATCAACCACTTGTCTTGCACTATGCTCTGTTTACGGAGGTAGTGCCTTATGACTCTTTATTTGTTGCAATAATTAGTCTATGTACAATCAATTAATGACTTTAGGTTCATATACAATGAATAACCAAATTGTTTACTTGTTGATTCTTACACTATCCAGTATCCATTGCTGATTATTATTTGAGAAATCAAACCTATACTCTCATCATACAAATTGATAATCCCACCGGGATTCCCATCTTCCCCATTAGAGTGAATAAGTTCTCTAAATTTACTGAATTTGATAAATTCCTATCAAATTTCAAAGAAACTATCATTACAAATAATTCGAATAGGACCACTAAGCTATACATTACACTATTACACTCTGTATTAAATAATATAAGTATTACATACTTCATTGTAACGAACTTAGATAATATTACAATGAGGCCCAGTTTATAGGACACTTATCAAATCTAATGAACCATTAAACCTATACATTTAATAGTCAGATTCAATTAGTATCTTATAGTGAGGTCCATGATCGTAATGGCAGTATTTAGACAAGGATAGCAATGGTATACTTGTGCTAGGAAAGGATATTGCTATCCATTGCTATCCTTGTCTATCACTCCACAAAGCGGAGAGCTCTTTCTCGTTTTGCTTTGTTGCCAGATCGTCTTTTAAAAATGTAGAAATGATAAATTAATTAACAAAATGTTTCATTTCAATTATGAACATTCATTATGAAATTATTGATAAATATAATCTCTTGCTTAAGAAAATATAATTGATTACTTAAAACAAGAATGAACGGTTAATATTACATCAATGAACCTGTATTAGCTACCGTCTATAGAATGCATTGGCAAGACAGATGATGGGCAACGTTGTTCTTCTATCTTTCTCCGCCTCCGCTGCCATTACAACGTGGTCATCACTATGGAAACTGGGCCTACTTTTATCAACACGAATATTAAAAATCAATGGACAACAAAAAAATATATTTACCGATTATGACAGAAATATCGTATAACATTCAAGAGTGAGTATAAATGAAAAGGAAGAATAAGTGTATTAAGCTGGAAAGAAAAAGGTCGAGTTATAGATAGTTAGTAATAAGAGAGGAGTTTTCCGCCGCCAACATAAATGCCCATCCCTTAGTCGAAGATTTATGGGATTTATCTCCAACGGATTATATTTCGGATCGGATACGGTTTGCGGAAAAAGGGGAGACGACACTTTTTAAAGCACCCCACACCCCTCAAGAATTGGACTCTTCTCTATTCCAGATATTCTTTGGGTACACCCCTTCCCACAGGAAGAATTGGACTTCTCTATTCCGAGATATTCTTGGGGCAACTTTTGAGATTTATGAGCCAGGGGGTAAGAATAAAGGGGTTCTGATGACCCCTCTTGCTGACTCTTAACCTGGCCAAAGGCAAGATCTTTGTGTGGCGACAGAGTGACGTCACTGTGATGAAAACGCGGCCAAATTGCGCAGTTAACGTCTATACTCTAGACGTCCCTCGGATCCACGCAGCCTCCGAGTGATTTTGCTCGTGATTGCTTGGCATCGGAAACGCAATTGGCACTCGCCGAGTCCCCGTCGGCCAAACTTCGTTCAATCTGTTGGTCTGCTTTCTAGAATCTAGACCAATCACCGCGGGTTGAACTCGCTCCCCTGATAGCTAAGGATTTTAAATTTCTCTTGAAATTATTTTCAATTTTGTGAAATATGTAGCAGCCAGTCTCTTTCAATTTTCTTCTCTCTTACAGGTACATTTTTTTCCTTCTATGATCAATAATTTGAAGACAAACTCAAATCTATCTTTTTAACTCTATCACTGTGATACTAAGTATGCCAGCGCACAAACCCAGGTTTTGCTAGATTGGAAACGAGTTATTGTTAGTTCAATAATTATAATATGTTGATTGGAATAAGGGACGGTTTCCGAACTCGGGATTTAGCTAAGTTCTAGACTTTAGGCAGCTGGAGTCAGTAAATTGGCTTTCCGAAACGGGGAATACTTTCCGTATTCGTAGTCCACGTACAAATAAAATTTCGAAAATTAACACAAAATAAAATAAAGAGAAAATAGTGTAAAGTTTCAGCTATTTTGAATTATTTAGGAATGTTTCATTTCTTCAAGGAGAACCGTTTCCAATAATTATAGAAATAACAATTATCATAAAAACTACGACTACGCCCCGTTTCGGAAAGCCAATTTTCCGACTCCAGCTGTTTAAAGTCTAGAACTTAGCTAAAATCCCGAGTTCGGAAACCGCCCCTAAGTATGCCAGCGCACAAACTTATAGGTTTTGCTAGATTGAAAACGAGTTATTTTTAGTTCAAGAATTTATGTTTTGATTGAATATTAGTGTGTATTTATTACATATCTATTATTAAATAAATCGTACATATTTTCATCTATTATATTGTTTTCAATTTGATGAATACATTTGCATTTTTTTTAATGAAGGCAGATTCATATTTGTAACTTTCCTAGCATTTCCCCCACTCACTCAATCCAACTGGACTGAACTGCACTTCTATCGGATATACTCTGCGAGCGGTCAGTATTGAGCCCTTTCTGGGAACATAGAATGTGGTAAATTGTCCGATTCTCAATTCACCAGGTAAAAAATCTGGTGTGGCGCACTCACACAACTTTCCTTGCCGTTATGAGAATTGATCACCTGACGCTAGTGTTCCCGCGCATCTAAAGTCTACTATTCAAAGATTTGAGCCAGCTGGTGACAGGGCAATAACGCTGGAGACACACATGAGGTCTGCTATCTCTTCATAGTGAATGATTTAATAGAATCAACAATAATTTGCAATTGAATAATCACATTTTCTCGAATTTAAAGCTCATTTTCAATTTTAGGTGAAAATGTTACTGAACATTATTGTAGAGATTTTCATGCTCAATCTACTCCACTTGATTTTTTGTTTAAATTTATTGTATCTGAAGCCTGATAATTGGGAATCTAAAATCGAACTTTGCATTGATGGGGCGGAGCTCCCGAAATTTTTACAGATATACGACTTGTGGCAGTTGATAGAGCTTATCGATGACTATTTTGGATATGAATTTGATCAGAATCGTTGGAGCCATTTCAGAGAAATCGCGAAAAACACTGTTTTTGACAACGTTTTCGCCATTTAAGTCGCCATCTTGAATCGCATTCGATCGATATTGTTCGTGTCGGATCCTTATAGTGTAAGGACCTTAAGTTCCCAATTTCAAGTCATTCCGTTAATTGGGAGATGAGATATCGTGTACACAGACGCACATACAGTCATACACACATACAGACCAATACCCAAAAATCATGTTTTTCCCTTTGGGGACCTTGAAACGTATAGAAAACATTAAATTAGGGTACCTTAAATTTTTTTGGGAAGCAATACTTTCCTAAGGAAAGTTAAAGTTCCGCGTCCGATGGGAAGAATTTTGACAGATTCTGTACCAGAAACCAGTTCCAGTTCCAAGTTCCTGCCCCACAGTTGAAGCCTGGTAAATTGTGACAGTTCAAACTATCAGAGCTCTCATTGGTCGATTGAATTGTAATCTGCTTGCTTCTCTGCGCATGCGCTGATAGCTTGTTTGTTTACCATTGCATAGCCATAGAATACATAACTAACAGAATGATGTTTGATAACCTAAATGAATTTCTCTCTCTAGAAGATTTGAGAGTAATGGAATGAAAGAGAAAATAGTGTAAAGTTTCAGCTATTTTGAATTATTTAGGAATGTTTCATTTCTTCAAGGAGAACCGTTTCCAATAATTATAGAAATAACAATTATCATAAAAACTACGACTACGCCCCGTTTCGGAAAGCCAATTTTCCGACTCCAGCTGTTTAAAGTCTAGAACTTAGCTAAAATCCCGAGTTCGGAAACCGCCCCTAAGTATGCCAGCGCACAAACTTATAGGTTTTGCTAGATTGAAACGAGTTATTTTTAGTTCAAGAATTTATGTTTTGATTGAAATATTAGTGTGTATTTATTACATATCTATTATTAAATAAATCGTACATATTTTCATCTATTATATTGTTTTCAATTTGATGAATACATTTGCATTTTTTTTAATGAAGGCAGATTCATATTTGTAACTTTCCTAGCATTTCCCCCACTCACTCAATCCAACTGGACTGAACTGCACTTCTATCGGATATACTCTGCGAGCGGTCAGTATTGAGCCCTTTCTGGGAAACATAGAATGTGGTAAATTGTCCGATTCTCAATTCACCAGGTAAAAAATCTGGTGTGGCGCACTCACACAACTTTCCTTGCCGTTATGAGAATTGATCACCTGACGCTAGTGTTCCCGCGCATCTAAAGTCTACTATTCAAAGATTTGAGCCAGCTGGTGACAGGGCAATAACGCTGGAGACACACATGAGGTCTGCTATCTCTTCATAGTGAATGATTTAATAGAATCAACAATAATTTGCAATTGAATAATCACATTTTCTCGAATTTAAAGCTCATTTTCAATTTTAGGTGAAAATGTTACTGAACATTAATTGTAGAGATTTTCATGCTCAATCTACTCCACTTGATTTTTTTTGTTTAAATTTATTGTATCTGAAGCCTGATAATTGGGAATCTAAAATCGAACTTTGCATTGATGGGGCGGAGCTCCCGAAATTTTTACAGATATACGACTTGTGGCAGTTGATAGAGCTTATCGATGACTATTTTGGATATGAATTTGATCAGAATCGTTGGAGCCATTTCAGAGAAAATCGCGAAAAACACTGTTTTTGACAACGTTTTCGCCATTTAAGTCGCCATCTTGAATCGCATTCGATCGATATTGTTCGTGTCGGATCCTTATAGTGTAAGGACCTTAAGTTCCCAATTTCAAGTCATTCCGTTAATTGGGAGATGAGATATCGTGTACACAGACGCACATACAGTCATACACACATACAGACCAATACCCAAAAATCATGTTTTTCCCTTTGGGGACCTTGAAACGTATAGAAAACATTAAATTAGGGTACCTTAAATTTTTTTGGGAAGCAATACTTTCCTAAGGAAGTTAAAGTTCCGCGTCCGATGGGAAGAATTTTGACAGATCTGTACCAGAAACCAGTTCCAGTTCCAGTTCCTGCCCCACAGTTGAAGCCTGGTAAATTGTGACAGTTCAAACTATCAGAGCTCTCATTGGTCGATTGAATTGTAATCTGCTTGCTTCTCTGCGCATGCGCTGATAGCTTGTTTGTTTACCATTGCATAGCCATAGAATACATAACTAACAGAATGATGTTTGATAACCTAAATGAATTTCTCTCTCTAGAAGATTTGAGAGTAATGGAATGAAAGAGAAATGTACACTTTTCTAGATGGTAAGTTTGTAAAACAGCCTTTCTTCATTCACGCAGCTATAGTGAGGTCCACATTATAATGGCAGTGGATAAAGATAGAAGAATAGCGATGCCGATTCTCTGCATTAAGTAATTATATTTTTACACTGTCAAAAATAGTTATTTGTACATCTAGAGTGAAAAGTACGACTTTTTCTCCCTGTGAGAAAAAGTTTGAAGCCCGAGGCGAAGCCGAGGGCAACAATTTTCCTGAGGGAGAAAAAGTATTTTTCGCTCGTGATGTACACAACATTTTTCCTCCATCTACATTTTTTTATAGAAACTGCAAATTAAATCATTCTTATAACTTACGTATTGGTGACAGTGTTTCCTAACAACATAACCTAAAATCTAAAACCTAAAAACCGTTCATCTGATTGGCACTGCCGATTGCGCTATCTATCGGCCAAAGTTGTAACAATTATATCAGCTGGGCAGGCTACCAAAAATGGCTGACTCCAGATCACGCGGTTCAGATTTGAATTGCAGATCAAAATATTTGTTGGCTGGTATTTTGAATAGAATAAAATATTTTAAAAATCGTATAAATTTTTATCGTCTACTAATAATATTAAGAATATAATATCATACAAACATATATTTCATGTGTTGATCAAATTTCTTGTTGTGGTATTGAATTCAGTTGACTCAATGACAGACACCTCTATTACGCTTTCTCATTTGAGCTTAGACCTTCTAACCTATTACAATGTAAGTTTTAAAAAAGAGATGCTTCCCATGTAATTTAAATGGAGTCACTTTTCCTCCCTAGGGAGTTTTTCTGTTTTTTACAACCGAGAGCGAAAAAGTAACACTTTAGTATTATGTTTCAGGGAGTAAAGTAAGTACTTTAGACAGTAGGTGGAGGAAAAGATTATTTTCGTCATCCTCAACTCTTAACCTGCGTTTACTCCAAATTCATTAATAAAATGTTAATAACTTAATCCTTATAGATTCTATTAGATTGATCGGAACTTGACAAACACATAAATGTTCATCATGTGTATGATAAGTTATGTTCAATCTAATAGAATCTATCTGTTAAGTCAAAAATGAATATTAATTGGAAAGTTTCTAACTTTCATGTTTGAGGTTTCTCGAAATTCAAGTGTAAAACAATTGTCGTCTTCCTCAACTCTCAAGCTGCGTTTACACCAAAGTTATTAACAAAATGTTAATAACTTAATCCTTACAGATTCTATTAGATTGAACATAACTTATCATACACATGATGAACATATATGTTTGTCAAGTTCCGTTCAATAGTTATTTAAATGGAGTCACTTTTCCTCCCTAGGGAGTTTTTCTGTTTTTTACTACCGAGCGCGAAAAAGTACACTTTAGTATTATGTTTCAGGGAGTAAGTAAGTACTTTAGACAGTAGGTGGAGGAAAAGATTATTTTCGTCATCCTCAACTCTTAACCTGCGTTTACTCCAAATTCATTAATAAAATGTTAATAACTTAATCCTTATAGATTCTATTAGATTGATCGAACTTGACAAACACATAAATGTTCATCATGTGTATGATAAGTTATGTTCAATCTAATAGAATCTATCTGTTAAGTCAAAAATGAATATTAATTGGAAAGTTTCTAACTTTCATGTTTGAGGTTTCTCGAAATTCAAGTGTAAAACAATTGTCGTCTTCCTCAACTCTCAAGCTGCGTTTACACCAAAGTTATTAACAAAATGTTAATAACTTAATCCTTACAGATTCTATTAGATTGAACATAACTTATCATACACATGATGAACATATATGTTTGTCAAGTTCCGTTCAATAGTTATTTAAATGGAGTCACTTTTCCTCCCTAGGGAGTTTTTCTGTTTTTTACTACCGAGCGCGAAAAAGTGACACTTTAGTATTATGTTTCAGGGAGTAAAGTAAGTACTTTAGACAGTAGGTGGAGGAAAAATAATTTGCATCGTTGTGGACCTAGAAAAGGATAGTACCACCGGCTTTGTTGAATGATAGACAAGGATATCAAAACCAAAGTTGATCAAATTCTGTCATTATAACGTTGACCTCACTATAGTGAACGACACATTTTGGTGTAAATCGACTTCATAAGTGCGCGCCGAAAGCTTGAACCAACGATTTTGAAATGGCGTTCCATGGGAACATTTTGTACTATAGTGGGATCCACGTTATAATGACAGTGGATTAAGATGGGAGAACAGCGTTGCCGATTGGGCCTTCATTAATTATCTTTTTACATTGTCAAGAACAGATTTGGCATCGTCGCGGAGCAAGAAAAGGATAGTACTACCTGCTTTGTCGAATGATAGACAAGGATAGCAACACCAAAGTTGATCAAATACTGTCATTATAACGTGGACCTCACTATAGTGAACGACACATTTTGGTGTAAATCAACTTCATAAGTGCGCGCCAAAATCTTGAACCAACGATTTTGAAATGGCGTTCCATGGGAACATTTTGTACTAGCCACGTGAATCAACTTCATAAGTGCGCGCCAAAAGCTTGAACCAACGATTTTGAAATGGCGTTCCATGGGAACATTTTGTACTAGCCACGTGATTGGATAATATTTAGCAATGGAATTAGAACAATTTACCACTTTTTCGTGTTCCCAGAACGTACACATTGTTGATATATTCTTCTCCAGCTCTTCTAAGCAGTTGCCCCGTTCATGTCGGAGTGTTGTTCTTTGAGGGTGTTGGTGGTCGGGGGCGGTAGAGTGGGGGAGTGGGGGAGAGATGAAAAATGGGATCTATAGAGGTGGATGTGACAGGGGCAGGGGAATAGTAAGCGAGAGAAAAGGTGTTCATATGGTAATGATGGCTTAGCTGAGTGGATAGAGCAGCGATTCCGATTGTGTCTGTATGCGACGATGCAGTCAGAAAGCCGGCGGAGAGCTCTGCTCTCTTCAGCACCACCCAAGGTCTCAAGGCTCGAAGCTCAAGGCTTGTGTTGTGCTGTGTGTGTCGTTTGACATGTAAAAAGTGGCGGATTACGTCGACTGAAAACGCTGTTTCAATTATGGCAATGCAAAAACGATTCGCTTGGTTGGCACGTCTATCCCACGTTCACAAATAACTCTATCGCATAAAGTATCTTATTACGCATTGCCTCTCCGCCATCTTCTTCTTCTTCCTCTTCTCCTTCTTTTTCTTCTTCCTCATCTCCTTCATTCTTTTTTCTATACCTTCTTCCTCTTTTTTTCTTTCATCATCATTATTATCTTCTTCTTCGTCTTCTTCTTCTTCTTTTTCTTCTCCTTCTTCTCCTTCATCCTTTTCTTTTTTCCTTTTCCTTCTTCCTCTTTTTTTCATCATCATTATTATCTTCTTCTTCTTAATTTTCTTCTCCTTCTCCTCCTTCATCCTCTTCTTTTTTCTTTTCCTTCTTCCTCTTTTTTTCTTTTTTTTTCATCATCATTATTGTCTTATTCTTCGTCTTCTTCTCCTTTTTCTTCTCCTTCATCTTCTTCTTCCTCTTCTCCTTCTTTTCCTTCTTCCTCTTTTTTCTTTTTTTTTCATCATCATTATTGTCTTATTCTTCTTTTTCTTCGTCATCTTCTTCTTCGTCATTTTCTTCTTCTTCCTCTTCCTCTTCCTCTTCTTCACCTCCTCCTTCTTCTTTGGTAGAGAGTCAGTGGGGAGGATATTTTACATAAATAAAGTACTGAATCAATCAATCCTCCTTCATTTTCTTGTTCTTCCTCCTTTTTTTCTTTTTATTCTTCTTCTTCATCTCCTTCTCCTCCTTCATCTTCTTCTTCCTCTTCTTGTTTTTTCTTCTTCTTCTTCTTCTTATTCATCGTATCCCTCTACATATTCTTCTTCCTTTTTTCTACTCTTGATTAGGAAATCCTCCTCCATGAATTTTGCAACTTCTCCCTTTTCAGTCTTCTTCCATTTCTGACTAATCCAGTTTGTACTTCTTCACTTATTTTATTCCAATTTATCCTTTTCTTATCGATTTTGTTTTCCTATTGTGTTGTTTTCTTCCTTCATGTATTCTGCAACTACTCTCCTTTACCGTCTTCCCCTCTTTCTGACCAATCAAGTAGTTTGTACTTCCTTGTCACTCTTGTATCTTCCTTGTCACTCGTACTCTGTCATAAATTTCATCTTCTATCCTTCTTTATTCTCTATTCTTGTACCTCATCTTCATCTCGCTTGAACTCTGTCGCAAATTTCATCCTCTGTCCTTCTCTATTCTCTATTCTTCATATTCCACATCTTCCTTGTCACTCGAACCCTGTCGCAAATTTCATCTTCTATCCTTCTTTATTCTCAATTCTTCATCTTCCTTGACACTCGAACCCTATCGCAAATTTCATCCTCTATCCTTCTTTATCCCCTATTCTTCATATTCCACATCTTCCTTGTCACTCGAACCCTGTCGCAAATTTCATCTTCTATCCTTCTTTATTCTCTATTCTTCATCTTCTTGACACTCGAACCCTATCGCAAATTTCATCCTCTATCCTTCTTTATCCCCTATTCTTCATATTCCACATCTTCCTTGTCACTCGAACCCTGTCGCAAATTTCATCTTCTATCCTTCTTTATTCTCAATTCTCATCTTCCTTGACACTCGAACCCTATCGCAAATTTCATCCTCTATCCTTCTTTATCCCCTATTCTTCATATTCCACATCTTCCTTGTCACTCGAACCCTGTCGCAAATTTCATCTTCTATCCTTCTTTATTCTCAATTCTTCATCTTCCTTGACACTCGAACCCTATCGCAATTTCATCCTCTATCCTTCTTTATCCCCTATTCTTCATATTCCACATCTTCCTTGTCACTCGAACCCTGTCGCAAATTTCATCTTCTATCCTTCTTTATTCTCAATTCTTCATCTTCCTTGACACTCGAACCCTATCGCAAATTTCATCCTCTATCCTTCTTTATCCCCTATTCTTCATATTCCACATCTTCCTTGTCACTCGAACCCTTTCGCAAATGTCATCTTCTATCCTTCTTTATTCTCTATTCTCCATATTCCACATCTTCCTTGTCACTCGATCTCTGTCACAAATTTCATCTTCTATCCTTCTTTATTCTCAATTCTTCATCTTCCTTGACATTCGAACCCTATCGCAAATTTCATCCTCTGTCCTTCTCTATTCTCAATTCTTCATCCTCCACATCTTCCTTGTCACTCTTACTCTGTCGCAAATTTCATCTTCTATCCTTCTCTATTCTTCATCATCCACATCTTCCTTGTCACTCGAACCCTGTCGCAAATTCCATCTTCTATCCTTCTTTATCCCCTATTCTTCTGTCTCATCTTCCTTCTCGCTTGAACTGTGTCGCAAATTTCCGCGTGGCTACATGACAACAATAACACGGCGCCAGCATCGAATAAATGATTCCACTAGCGCCGTTTCTTCATGATATACTGCAGCTTATACCACGTAGTTACGTTCCCTATTTTCGATCTCAGTTCTGTTTGTTTATTCCAAGTGCGTGTCCTTTCCTTATAACATTGTATCCCATAAACAATCTGTATTCTCCATATCTCGTACATTGACGGTATTACAAAAACGAGGAAATCGCATTAAACGTTTCAGGTATAGTATGTGAGGTGTAGTAAAAAATCAATTTACATTTGTTTAATAGTGGCGTATGAGGTAAACTTTGTCAACGAATTTACTGTTTGAAATGAAGGTTATATGGAAATAAGTTGAGAGGAAGTTGAAGGAAGAACGCTGTAATATGTCACTAATTTTGTAGATTCTGCAGTGTAAAATGGAAATGATTCATTCAAATATTCAGTGAACAGCGATTTGCACCGAGTCTGCACATCGCCTATGTGACCAGTGAGATAAGACAATTGGCAGCCCATCATGAGTCACGTCTTCATCAACACAACACCGAAATCATCCAACTACTAGACAACACTGAACTCACAAGGAGGTTGAAGAGAACAAAGCCATTCGAGTTGGTGTAGTGCTAGTGAAGTGAAAAAAAGAAAAGTATATTAAATAAGTGTAGTGAAATAATTTAAAGTAGTGAAATTATGGATTGAAACTGTAGGCTTCACTTGAAGACTTTAGCAATAACAATTAATACTTTAGTATAAGAAATAAGAGAACAAAATCAATGGTTAGTCCTAGTGACTAGTTTTAATAGGAAAAATATTCATTCAAAGATTCATTCACACGTAGTGGGAGAAAAAACAGGCATACAAAAACAGAATTTTCAATTGTGATGTTTAGTTTCATACGAGTTTTATTCTAAGCGATGGAAGTCAGGATATTTTATTTGAAGGGGTCATGAGGAATTTTTCAAGATCGGGGTAGCGAGCGAATTGAAACAATATTTTTTATCCAAGGGAAGAACCTTTTGAGGCATCAATGATATGCCTGAATGAATTGGCTCACCTCAAATTCATTTATAATTATTATTTAACGAAAATCCTAAACAAATGCTGTAAATCATCCCGAAGACTTCTGCTACTGCAGACATTGACAACTGAGTCAACGGCTAGATGGAAATTCGATGAGAACTACTATCCAAAAATTAGTTGCCAGCCCGGGAATCGAACCCGGTACCTCCCAATTGCCAGTCAGAAATGCTTACCCTTACTCCAAACTGACAATCTCTGGATAGCAGTGCTCATTTTATACGAAGCCTAGCGGATAGCATAGCGGCTTCGCTTCAAATTCATTTATTGATCCAATTATACACAATTCATTGGAATGAATGGCGGAGGGGAAACAACAGTCTTGTTTGTTTTTGAAATATTTTTGAAGACACTGCAGTCAAGTTTATAAATAAAATCTATTAAAAACTCGAGTACTCACGTGAGAACTAGTTTTTAATAAATTTTATTTGAAAATTTGACAGTAGTGTCGTCGAAAATGGTTCTAAAACGAATTATTAACTAGCAGTTAGTCATGTAAAGTGAAATAGATGAGTTTTATTCAGCCAAACAGAGTCCAAAAAGGTTTCCCCACCCAAATTTCGATACACATACTGTCCAAAAAGTATGGGTCAGTTTTCTTCTACTTCATAAATTTGAGTCTCTATTCATAAATATTGAATTGAATAGTTGGCTGTACAGTGAGGTCCACGTTATAATGGCAGTGTTTGATTAACAATAGTGTAGCTATCCTTGTCTATCATTCAACAAAGCGGATAGCGCTATCTCATTCTCGCTTTGCTTTGTTGCCAAATCGTCTTTTAACTATGTAGAATTAATAATTAACAAAATATTCAATCCTTATTATGATATGAAATTATTGAAAAATATAATTTCCTGCTTAATAAAAATTTAATAAACGTGTATCAGTTACCGTAAATAGAAAGCATTGACAAGACCGAGGATCGGCAACGTTGTTCTCCGATCTTTGTCCACTACTATAATCACGTGGACCTCACTATAGAGCAAGGGTGATTAAGGCTGTGCAAAGGCTAAAAATAAACTTTCTACACGTGATACTTTTCCAAGTTTTTCGATTTGTATATCATCAAGCTATCAAAATGAAAAAGTTTTCTCGGGGAAACATGTTTTTCCGATCATTACTTTTTGAGATATGAGCGCCTGAAGTTTGAATTTTTGGGACAGAACATTTCAAATTCGGTCCGATATGAATCCATGAGATTTAGAGGATGGATTCTTCATGGTATTGTTGATCTAGTAAAACAAAAAGTTTCTGAAAATATCAATTTTTGAAAAAGTTATTCAATTTACCAAAAATAACCCAAAACATCTCAACTAAAAGTTATTTTTCGCCACACTGCACAGAAAGCAGCTGTTTTCCAGTCCCTACGTAGATCTGAAAGACCTTGTTTGCAGACGACGTCAGAAAAGGGTTTCTTTTCCGGTCTAGGCCAGAAAGTTGTCTCTTTCAGCCGCTTATGGCTGGAAACACGCGCTAATTATTATTAATAGTCATCCGCTAGATCGGGCGAGTGTCCACTTTCATAATAAGCTGAAGTCGCCATGATTTTAGTTCCAGTTTCGAATCAAACTAATTCGCTTCGCAACCAGTTTATTCAATTATTTATTGTTGATTAGTGCATTCCGAATTTTCAAAAATGCTTGAAGATGACTGTGGTATTCCAAGTGAAATTTTAAAAGAATCTGAAATCCTGACTGCAAATCTTCTACCACTAAAATCATAGATAGGTCGATAGCTTAACGAGTATTCTTTATTTGTATTCTTTATTTATTTTGTCAGCAATACCTGTAGTGTGGCGAAAAATATCGTTCGCACCACGGCAAAAATGTTTTTCCAGCTCTCAATCTTTTCTAGTCCTCGGCCTACGGCCTCGGACTTGAAAACCGATTTCGAGCTGGAAAAATCTCATTTTCTGCTCTAGGTGCGAAATATACTATTTAGTAAATTACCAAAAATAGTCCAAAATAACTCAACTAAAAGTTATTTTTGGTAAATTGAATAACTATCTTAAAAATTGATATATTCAGAAAATTTTCGTTTTACTAGATCAACAATACCATGAAGAATCCATCCTCTGAATCTCATGGATTTAACTCTTACCGAATTTGAAATGTTCTGTCCCAAAAATTTTATCTTTAGGCGCTCATATCTCAAAAAGTAATGATCAGAAAAAAATTTTTTTCCTGAGAAAACTTTTCCATTTTGATAGCTTGATGATAAGCAAATCGGAAAACTTTGAAAAATATCACGAGTAGAAAGTTTATTTTTAGCCTTTGCACAGCCTTTGGACGAAGTTACAAAATTTCAGAATTAAAATAGGCTCTACGAACAGAGTTCGATATTGACCCATGGTTGAATAGGTCCAAATTTACCTTCGACTGAACGCCCCAAACAGCAATTTCAGTGGGGATATAACATTTGTGTGATGAAAAAAAGAAACAACGCTTGTCATGGAGTAACTTGTTGAGGCCGTCACCAGGCTGCGCTAGTGTAGTGCATACTGCGACACCTGTCTACACCATCAGCAAAACACCCTGTCATTCTCAACAGCATAACAATGCAGGAGAAACGATGGAGAAAGATGATACTACCACCCTCCTAGCAATAAATTGAATCAGTCAACTGGGCCACTTTCAAAGCACCTCTCTCTCACACCCTCTCCAAACACTCTCTCTTTTTCATCTCTCTCTCTCACACTCCCTCAAAAGCACTCTCTCACACTTACTCTTTCTCTCTCATACATAATCTTCTCTCACTCACTCGATCACCCTCCAACTCATCAGCAGCTCCCTCGTACACTGTCTACTCTCTCACTCTTTCTCGAGTTTCCCCATCCACATTATAACTTGCCTGAGTGATCAACTAGATATCAACTGGAATATGTATTATCTTTCACGCATTACTGCCTCCATGGGTGCCAGATATGGCAACTGTAATAATATCCAGTTTCAGTGACAAGTGAAGTATGAATCATTCGATGAAACTTGTTGAGACATCTAGAAAAATATAATGTTCAAGTCGACTGTGTTATCTATAATGGAAAACATGGAAGCATAGACTAAAAAATCTATTGAGTCTTGAATCTGTTATGGAATTGACAGGGATTCAGAATTCTATTATGGGATTTTGTTATTTTTTTCATAGAATAGTTTTGTTATTTCACTCAAGTTTTCAATACTGATTCATATACATTAGTGTAGGAATACAATACTTGATGGAATAGATAGAAGGAAAAAGAAAAATCTCAGTAGCCTTCTTGAATAATTTTATCTCAATATGTTTCAACATTGATGCCATTTTTCCAAAATGGTTTTTATTTTTCCTTCTTTTTATATTACAAGTAGCCCTATACAGAAAAGAGATAAATTGATGGAATAAGATTGATACCCTGCATCAACCTACATAAGATTTGGACAATTTAAGACAGAATTAGGAAATTGAATAAGTTTTGAGCAATAGCCTGTTTTTTCTTTTCGGGCTATTGTGATGTTTGCTCTAATAAATGAATAAATAAATAAACTTCCACCAAGCTCAGTCAAGACATTTGGACATGGTCAAGCCGGGTACAATTTAGAAAATTAATGTGCCTTGGAAGTATCGATATTAACTATTGGAATAGAAATCATTGACCGAGCGAAGTGAGGTCTAAGATTCGAGTCGACGGTTTGGCATTTCTCTTAATGTTTAAATGTTTATATGTTGCGCATTTACGGCGAAACGCGGTAATAGATTTTCATGAATTTTCACAGGTATGTTTCTTTTTTAATTGCGCGTCGACGATATACAAGGTTTTTGGAAATTTTGCATTTCAAGGATATAGAAAAGGAAAAGGAGCCTCCTTCAAACGCCAATATTAGACTAAAATCACTATTATTATATCATCATAAATCAGCTGACAGTGATTACCAGATGTGTGGAGAAGCCAGTCTATTGCTGTATTCCATAAGGACAATAGTTTCAATCAGGTACTTGTGGATGAGAATACTTCGTGAGGTCTACTGCTCACAGAACTACTAGTATGTTCCAGTGCACTTATAGTGAGGCGTACCTGATCTGACCATGTTCAAAAGTCTTCACTGTGCTTGATAAAACCAGAGACAGACGAATATCTGTTTCTCTGTGATGAACCCAACGGAAGTACAGGTGCATGATTCTCAACTACTTATAAAAACGATAGCTAACAGCGTGAAAACTGAATCAAATCGCTTCCAAAAAACTGAAAAATTGATGTACTGAAATTGCCTACCCGGACTGGTTCTTGATCAATTGAGATATTGATGAAGTGAATGTCTCTCGTGGATTTCAAACCAGTTCGTTAGTGTCTAGGGAAATGTTTCCAGAGAATTCAAATAGGCTATTGATACCGGTGTAGCCATCAGGAAATCTTGCTGTGCACCGTCATAATCTGTTGTGGGCACTCCTCCACAGTCTGGACTGCTCCACTCCACACTCACAGAAAGGAGAGTCAGCCTTCCCATGGAATCGGAGAACGAAGAAGGCGCGCATGCAAGAGTTCTATGAAGCTGTCAGAAGGGTAAATCAGTGAGGTACGAAGAAGGCGCGCACTGAAATGACGCGCGCCTTCTACGTACCTCTACGATTCGAGTTTGACAAGGTGAATCGAAGCCTGGGAATTGATCCCACAGTAATAAGCGGGAAGAGCAATCATTTTCAGCTCTCTTGAAATTCAAAGTAGGTCCTCAATTGTAACTACGCGTATTTTATATCATGAGTGGAAATTCAAACATTGTCTTGCAACTTGAATACAATAGATACCTCGGTTGAGGTAACTTCATCTCTGTAATAATTTCCAAAATAAGTGGATTGATTATTTTTTAAATTAGCATTCCTTTTTGAGTTTTTCATTTTATAAAATACTTTGATCATCGAATTATTATATTCACTTTTTGAGGAAATCATTCTCGTTAACGTTAACACTAAACACTCGATAGCTTCGAACGAAATCAAATTTTCAAATGATTCATTATTAAACCTTAATTCGATTCGAAGTCAACTACGATAACTACCATGGGTACCAGTTGAAGCAATCTATCACAATGTGTGCATAGTATGAAAATTATGAAGCGATTTTTTCTCCTGCGATTTTTTTATCTTGAACAACCTCTAATGCATAGAATTAAGGAAACCAGAGCAGTAATTGATCACCTAAAATTTGCATATTTCCAGCCTAGATGGAGACAGCACCAGACTCGATGGCAAAAGTTCAGTTGGCCTGAGCTAAATTCGATCATTGAGCTTGGACTTTCTCTGTCAAACGAAATCATTAGTGCTATTCGAGAGGCAAGATGAATTTCATCTCTGAAAAATGTCAGAGACGTCTCCGACAAAGGCGACACAAATGAAAAAGTGAGAGGCAATATCGAAAGCAGAGTTGGAAATTTTCATGAATAATTTAATAACTTATCTGGACCTTGGGGCTTGTCGAGCCCGCGGTGGAGGTTGAGGTGGAGATGGAGGTGGAGGTTGAGGTGGAGGTGGAGGTGGAGGTGGAGGTGTTGGTGGAGATGGAGGTGGAGGTTGAAGGCACTGCAGTGTTACAGAAGAGTGAGATGAGGACAGAAAGTTTCAATGCGCCACTTTGCAAGCTCAGCTGCGAAACAAAGAAACTAATTTATTTGAATTTCTTTTGTCAGTAATTGCGACACAGAGTAATAGGATGAAAAATATTCAACTTTTACGGGGAAAATAGCTGAGAATAAGCAGCAAATTCAAGTTTTATCACCGTTCTTGATCCATGTTGATATGAAATTAAAAAGCTTATCAAAAACATGAAAGCTTATGGTAGCAGTCGTCCATTGGGTTCACTATTTCGGAAATAAAACTTGGTACAGTTGTGACTCATTTCTTAATTTGGAAAAGGCCTGTATCTTACTTTCCAATGAAGATAATCTAGAAAAAATAGGTTACAGAGAACCGGCAACACTGTTTTCCTATCTTCCTTCACAGCCATTATAATGTTGGCCTAATACAGAGTGAGAAAAATATATAGAATGTGATTGGGAGTTGTAGGGAGGAAAGATTACAACTATTTATTGTTTTTAATCTGATTTTTTCTATCTTTGCAGCCAAACAGATTACCAAGAAAACTCGCGCAAAAAATGATAGAACAAAAAAAATTCAGTATTGTGATGTTTTTCATTTGTGTTGCTCAATAAATATTCTATATTCTTAATCTGATTTTTTCTAGTTTGTTTAATCTTTTTTAACCTATGTTCCTGGTTACAGAATTTAAATGGTCTTCGATTCGACATTAAATGCAAGGTTATGATACTTGGTGATAACGTGATAAGTGAGAAGGTATGTGATTTTGTATTCAAATTTTTCAAATAAGTGCAATATTTCTCATGTTTTCAATTAATTGTGTGATATATTCTGTATCATTTATTTGTAGTATTACGTCAACCTTCAAAATTTTCAAATCATTATTCCTGACCGTAAATCAAGTTCGAAGAGGTGTGTGAATTTATAACCTCAACCTTTGGGCAACATCAACATTTCATCAAAATTTTCGGAGAAATGATACAGGGTCAGCCTAGTTTTTCCTCCAATTAAATTTCATAATTATGTTATGATTATAGTGTTTATACTGTACTGATTATACTGTTTTTTATCTGCCATCTGAATAGTTGTTGTGTTGTATATTTAAATCGAACTCTATGACGCCATCGATCCCACAAAATGGTGGTATGGATGAAGCAGAAGGTATTAAAGGTATAGTAATTTATACAATAAACGTATAACAAAATTGTTAAAATATAATGTAAGTTGATAAATTATTAGTATTCATGCACAGTCTGTTCTCAATGCATTCTTTATTCAATTGTCTTAACACACCATTTAGCTAAGGCAATCAATAATGGAACTTCCACGTTTCACAGAATACATCATTCCAAAGACCAGTTTGATGGACTTTGTTATTATATCTTATAATTGCTAAGATCCCTACTTTGAATAGTAGGTTCTCGATTTGTACTTCACATCAGGTTAGAGGTGATCATATAATAGTGGGTGTGGCACAGGAAGTGAAGTAACATTGAAACAAGTGTACTGTTTAATGAAGATAGAGCAGTGGAAGAGAAGGTTACATACCTACCAATTCCTTCCCATGTAAAAAAGTATGCTTGAACTGTAGCCCTTTTTCAATTCTATGAACGCTAATAGCTACAAATGAGGAATTTTGGGGGTTCTTATTTCTCGAATATTCTATAAATTAGCAGCACGATATTTCACTCTCTTGAAACACGGATAACATCAAAATATAAATTAAGTGCGCAAAAAACATGTACTACAGTCGAACCTCTCTATAACGTACCTCTACTTAACGAAATCCTCTACACAACAACGAATTATACCTGTCCCATGACATTTGAGTTTTGGCTACTTATTTACCTCTATTTAACGAATTTCGGACCTCTCAACAACAAAGTTTTCTCTTGACTTCAACATACAAAGTGTAGTGTGTATAGGAAGCAGACGGTTATTTTCAAGGAATTGTTTAGTTTCAGCAGAAAGGTCAATAGACTAAAATAATGGCAATTCAGGTAGGAAGAAGATAGGGTGGTATACCTCAATAGAGGGTTGAAACACATGTCGGAAATTGAATGCAAGTTACTGGAAATTCAATTCCAGAACTTGTCATTATTGTAGACCAGGCAGGTGAACGACTGGACTTCCCCTTCTTACTTTTGTCACACATTTCAATTCTTTGAACTGACTATGATGAAGATAGCTGTGACGAACCTGAGGAGAAAAATCCGTCAGATCAAGAAGTTCTAGAGGCTTTCAAAATTATCAGGCAAGGATTAAAACTGAAAAATAGTGTACCAGACAATCATGTCTGACTGTTTGAATAGATGTGAGTCGTTTATTGAACATAATTTTTAATTCAAATGTAAAATTCAACCGAAAATTACTCACTTTTACAATTATAAAACATTAAAAAAATAGGAAAGTTGAGTTATTATAGTATTTATTGTAAAGTTATTGACAAAATAACCGTATTTTGCGTTCCATCTAATAGTAGTGTAAAGAGTTGAAAATATTTCTACAGAGTAACTTAGGTACTTTGATTAAACTCTACTAATAGTACAAATCAAGCTTTCTGGAAATGAATTGGTGAGTTTACTTACTTATTACATTCTATAAATATTTAAAAACATGTTTTTTAAACAGCATGATTTTCAATTTCCATGTTAATATTGGCTAATAGGTCCCCTACCTACGTTCACTATGATAATGTTCTATGTGTTCTATGTACCATATTCAAGATGATGATGAGAGAAAAGGAAGAAGAAGGGAAATAAGAAGAACGTGAAAGATGAAGAAGTGTAAGAAGAATGAAATAAGGAAGTTGGAAGATGAAAATGATAAATATGATATGAAAGTGGGA
>NW_024091410.1:0-19767 GCF_014356525.2 Nilaparvata lugens
TGATGTGTATCAGTTGAGATGATACTGTATCATATTGTGTTGATACTGTATCATGTTGTGGTTGTTCTTGTTCTATAGTGAGGTCCACGTTATAATGGCAGTAACTGATTAACATTGGTGTTGCTATCCTTGTCTATCATTCAACAAAGCAGATAGCGAATGTATCAAATCATAGTGTTGTGTATCAAGTTGAGATGATACTGTATCATATTGTGTTGATACTGTATCATGTTGTGGTTGTTCTTGTTCTTTAGTGAGGTCCACGTTATAATGGCAGTATACGATTAACATTGGTGTTGCTATTCTTGTCTATCATTCAACAAAGCAGATAGCGAATGTATCAAATCATAGTGTTGTGTATCAAGTTGAGATGATACTGTATCATATTGTGTTGATACTGTATCATGTTGTGGTTGTTCTTGTTCTTTAGTGAGGTCCACGTTATAATGGCAGTATTTGATAACATTGGTGTTGCTATCCCTGTGTATATTTCACAAAGCAGATAGCGCTATCCTCTACCACCTCCTCACTGTTCCCAAATCGTTTTTTCAACAATATACAAATATTATTAATCAATAAAATATTTAACCGTATTACTATTGATTAGTCTTGAAGTGTGTTTCCTAATATATCAATTGTATAGTGTATCATCTAATTTTTGTATTATTTTTGGTAATAGTACGTTTTTGATTTTGATTTGATTCGTTTGCAGACGGCCGTATGTGACATAGCGTATGTGAAGTTCAGCAGACGTGCGGTGACTGATGACGACGCCGTCGGCGCGGATGACGTGTGCACAGATGACGTCACATGCGACGTGACAATAGCCGCATTGCCGCGTGACGTCAGCTGTGAGACTCTCAGAGACTCGAGTGACGTCACGGCTCAAACAAATATGGCTGCCGTTGCTAGTATGGATGCACGAGGATGTGGTCTACCGCTTGCAGTATTCGAAAAGGTTAGATTAGATCATAGTTCTTTTTTCATGTATGTTATACCATAGAGAAACAATAGCTTGAGTAGATATCCCATGGTATATGGCGTTTATGTCGCAATTTTTACTGTTATCTCAAGCCGATAGTCCACGTATTTCTTTCCCAAAAAGGTGTGTAACGCTGGTAGTCTTTCATATTGTGCCGTTCATACACTATTACACTCCCAACAAAACAGTAAAAATCGACAATAATCGATAGTAATCGACTTGAGATAACAGTAAAAGTTGTGACATAAACGCCCTATACCATGGAATATCTACTTACGCTATTGTTTCTCTATGGTTATACTATATAAACTGACTTACTTACTTTCCCAGGGCCATTTATATCTAAGTTGATAATACTCTAATTGAATTAGAAAGACTAAGAAATTGTCAAAAACCAGAGATTTATTGATACTTAGAAAGACCGGTTTCGGTTGTTACACCATTGTCAATTTCTGATAAACTCCTTTTTTCCATCTAATATGAATAATTACCACATATCAACTTCTCAACTTCACAAAAAAATCTCTAACGAGAATCGCAACGCTCGCCCTTGTTACAGAGAACAAGCTTTATTTGTTGTAGTGTTACCTTAGAAGAGATAGCATAAGAATATCCCCATGGTATAGGTCGTGTTTATGTTGCAATTTTCTTCCACGATTACTGTCTATTATTAGTGTGTTATTGGGAGCTTAGACCATGTATAGAATAGACACGGCCCATTGTATATTCATACTGACAGTCGATGAAACCAACATCTTCTTAATTCACCGGGATGCTTATAGGCTTAGACCAATTATAGAATAGAAACGCTTGAAGTCTAGCCCGCTGAAGCCAGCATCTACTCCCATATCACCATATCGTGACGTCAGCATCGGATAGAAAACAATGTAAACAAACTCTGCAGAAAAATTTTCTATCCGATGCTGCCGTCACGATATGGTTATATGGCAGTAGATGTGTTGCTTCAGAGTCTAACTTCCCAGCGTGTCTATTCTATATTGGTCTAAGCCTATAACCATCCTCGGTGAATTAAGAATCTATAAGCAAAATTCCAAGTTAATGAGTTGAGTAGTTGAGACTGAATGATGCGTCATTCGTGAATTTCTATCCCCTACGTGTATAAGCAATTCTTTCCTTTATTATATTATAGATAATTTGAACTATAATTGATGTTTCAGGCTATCTGTGCCTGCCCTATCTCTCGCTGCCCTACTTGGATCTTCTCTCGGACGACAATGTGAGAGGATATGTGGTGGGGGCGACCATGTACTATTCAACAAAAGAAGAACTCGCCGATGTGCTAGTCGAGTAGGAAGTCACCTAAAACTGCTGCTTCAAATTAATATAGAATCGATTTTATAATACATTTTTCCAAGTTTTTTCCAAAGTAATAAATGTGCTAGTCGAGGTAAGGAAGTCACCTAAAACTGCTGCTTCAAATAATAAAGAAATCAATTTTATAGTAGGCTACCTTTTTTCCAAGTTTTTTTTCCAAAGTAAATAAATGTGCTAGTCGAGGAAAGAAGTCCACCTAAAACTGCTGCATCAAATTAATATAGAATCAATTTTCATAGTACCCTTTTTCCAAGTAATAAATAATGATGTTTTTGGGACGGGTAAGATTTCATTATGATGTTTTGGCGCTGGGGGGGGGCAGGTAGACGGAGCTCGCATAGAAGTGGTCACCCATCCAGTGGCGACACCGCAGGACTTGCGACGTCCTACATCTGAGCACTGAGGATCTGCGATTCGCCGACTATCTGTGCGTCACGTGGTGGGGACACCGCCTCAGGACACCAGTGGGCGTTGAGGACACCTCAGGACACCGGCAAGGAGGCCAGTATAGAGACAATATAGCAATAGAAGATATCCCTTGTTTGTAGAATTCATTCAAGTTTTGCTAGTTATGTATCAAATTATGGTGTTGTGTATCAATTTGGATGATACTGTATCAGATTAAGGTGTTGTGTATCAAGTTGTGGTGATACTGTGACCATAGATACTGGCAAGGATGCAAGGTATTGAGAAATATAGCATAAAAGATTCCCTTGGTTTGTAGAATTCATTCAAAGTTTGCAAGTTCTGTATCAAATATGGTGTTGTGTATCAATTTGGATATACTGTATCAGATTAAGGTGTTGTGTATCAAGTTGTGGTGATACTGGTGACCATAGGATCTGGCAAGGATGCAAGGCTTGAGAAAAGATAGCATAAGAAGACATCCATTGGTTTGTAGATTCATTCAAAGTTTGCAAGCTCTGTATCAAATCATAGTGTTGTGTATCAATTTGGGATGATACTGTATCAGATTACGGTGTTGATATTGTATCAAGTTGTGGTAATACTGTATCATTTGTTTTGATGCTGATGCTGATGACCATAGGACACTGGCAAGGAAGCAAGGTATGGAGGAAGATAGCATATAAGAATATGCCATGGTTTGTAGAATTCATTCAACGTTTGCAAGTTCTGTAACAAATTATGGTGTTGTATATCAAGTTGAGATTATACTGTGGTGATAGTCTCATGTGTTGTGATACCATAAGGAAAGGTAGCATAAGAACGCATCCCTTGGTTTGTAGAATTCATTCAAAATTAACAAGTTTTGTATCAAATTATAGTGTTGTGTATCAATTTGAGTGTATCAAATTATGGTTTTATGTAATAGTATATTTCGCACCTAGGGCCGAAAATGAGACTAGAAAAGATTGAGAGCCGGAAAAACATTTTTGCCCATGATGAGAACGTTATTTTTCGCCACACAGAAAAATAAACAATATAAATATTAGAATAATTTATTGTTTATTAGGCACTTCCAAAAGCAAAACAGGAAGGTCATAGCTCTAGCAAATCTGAGGTAATCTGAATATCAGGAAATTGTCCAAGTATTTTTATTTTTCATTCTGATTTGTCTAAATAACCTAAAAGATTATGTTCAATTATGTAAGAGGTTGAGTTTATACTTTTTATTCTCCCAAATGACAATAAGATGATATTATTATAAATGTTTTGATTCTTGAATAATAAACACAAATAATAAAAAGTTTTTTGGTCAGCTCTTTTAGCCACTGGAATTTGCCAATCTGAATGTCACGTCAACAATGCTTGTTGTCGTTGACTTCGGAAGTTTAGGTTAGAAGTTCTATCCTACTCTGAAAATCGAATATAGTCGAATATGAAATTTGAATAGTTCCGTTTATAATATATATCTTATCTGTATTTTATTCATCCAAATAAAATGAGTAGCTTATTGCAGAATACTTATTCAATTCTAGAAGCATAAACGGATTCCGTTTAATAAACCATTTTGTAAACACGTTCACATCAAATCAGAATCAGCTGACTTCAAGGTTATTTTACAGCCCTAGGGCCGTAAACTTTACGCATGGTCAGAAAACAATCATTTTCGGCCTCCATATGACGCACGAAAACCGCTCATTAAATCCAAGTGGGGCGAAAAACTTTTACCGCCTGGTCAGAAAACAATCATTTTCGCCTCCATATGACGCACGAAAACCAGCTCATTACATCCAAGTGGGACGAAATAGTTATTTGTATTCTAGAGTGAAAAGTGCTGTTTTTCTCCCTGAGGGAAAGGTTTGAAGCCGAGGCGAAGCCGAGGGCAACAATTTCCTGAGGGAAAAAAAACATTTTTCACGCGGATATACACAACATTTTCCTCCACCTACATTTTTATAAAAACTGCTAATAAAATAAGTTTTAAAAACGTATGTGACCAAACAATGTGTTACAACATAATCTAAAAGTAAACAGAAACAGCTGGCTTGTAATCAAGTTCTCCTCCGACAGCACTATCTGTCGGCTAAGTTGTAACAATAATGACAGCCAAAACTACAGCTATGATGAAGTTCCCGTTTCAAATTTGATTACTTAATAAGTAATATCGTTGGCGATATTTGAATAACATGGAATAACAGAAAAATAATATACATTTTTTTTGTATAGTGATATGAAGTTTGTAATAATAATTTCAGCATAAAAACATAAATAATTGAAATAAACACTTTCGATGATGTACTTATTGTATGAATAAAGAATTGTATGAATAAATTTTATATATCGATCAAATGTCTTGGTGAGGTATTGAATTTAGTTGGTTTAATGACTACTCTATAAGCTTCCTCATCTGAGCTTCGACCTTCTGACCTATTCCAAATGTACGTTTTTAAAATAGAGATGCTTCCCATGTTATTTAAATGGAGTCACTTTTACTCCCTAGGGAGTTTTTCTGTTTTTTAGTACCGAGAGCGAAAAAGTGACACTTTAGTATCATGTTTCAGGGAGTAAAGTAAGTACTTTTGACAGTAGGTGGAGGAAAAAGTATATTCGTATGGCGTCTGTTGGTGGGAAGTCCCTTGCGGGAAGGTCCCCCCGCCTGAATATATAATTCAAGCCGTCAATGGGCCATATGACTGTCATACTTCAGCCGGGACTGAAGTGTTCTGTGTCAAGTTAAAATGATACTGTGTTATGTTGTGTTGATACTGTATCATTTATGGCGATATGCTATGGTAAAGGACCGTTATGTTGCAAATGTGACTATTAACTGAAGCCGATAGTCCTAGTAGTTGTTTTTGGTGAAGCTATGTGACGCTGGTAGTCTCTCATACTGTGCCCTTCTTACACTCTTACACTCCCAACAACACACTAATAATAGACAGTGTATAGGGTGTCTATGTTGCAAATGTGAGTGTTAACTGAAGCCGATAGTCTAGTAGTTGTTTTTGGTGAAGCTATGTGACGCTGGTAGTCTCTCATACTGTGCCCTTCTTACACTCCCAACAACACACTAATAATAGACAGTGTATAGGGTGTCTATGTTGCAAATGTGAGTGTTAACTGAAGCCGATAGTCCTAGTAGTTGTTTTTGGTGAAGCTATGTGATGCTGGTAGTCTCTCATACTGTGCCCTTCTTACACTCCCAACAACACACTAATAATAGACAGTGTATAGGGGTGTATGTTGCAAATGTGAGTGTTAACTGAAGCCGATAGTCCTAGTAGTTGTTTTTGGTGAAGCTATGTGACGCTGGTAGTCTCTCATACTGTGCCCTTCTTACACTCTTACACTCCCAACAACACACTAATAATAGACAGTGTATAGGGTGTCTATGTTGCAAATGTGAGTGTTAACTGAAGCCGATAGTCCTAGTAGTTGTTTTTGGTGAAGCTATGTGACGCTGGTAGTCTCTCATACTGGTAGAGAGTTAATGGGGAGGATATTTTAATATTCTTCCAAAGAAGGGACTTGATATGTTCCAAAGCTCCGCCAATTTATGTAGAGCATAACAATATGATTATATCTATAGTTATTATATTACAAATTGTTTTCATATCATATACAGTTCAATAGTTATTTTCTTAGTCTAATTATGTAAATTCATCTATAACATTGCTGTATTGTAAGCTATTGTATATAAGTGTATAAGCCAGTATATATTGTAATCTACATAAATAAAGTACTCAATCAATCAATCAATCAATACTGTGCCCTTCTTACACTCTTACACTCCCAACAAACATAATAATAGACAGTGTATAGGGTGTCTATGTTGCAAATGTGAGTGTTAACTGAAGCCGATAGTCCTAGTAGTTGTTTTTGGTGAAGTATGTGACGCTGATGGTAGTCTCTCATACTGTGCCCTTCTTACACTCTTACACTCCCAACAAACACTAATAATAGACAGTGTATAGGGTGTCTATGTTGCAATGTGAGTGTTAACTGAAGCCGATAGTCCTAGTAGTTGTTTTTGGTGAAGCTATGTGACGCTGATGGTAGTCTCTCATACTGTGCCCTTCTTACACTCTTACACTCCCAACAACACACTAATAATAGACAGTGTATAGGGTGTCTATGTTGCAAATGTGAGTGTTAACTGAAGCCGATAGTCCTAGTAGTTGTTTTTGGTGAAGCTATGTGACGCTGATGGTAGTCTCTCATACTGTGCCCTTCTTACATTCTTACACTCCCAACAACACACTGATAATAGACAGTGTATAGGGTGTCTATGTTGCAAATGTGAGTGTTAACTGAAGCCGATAGTCCTAGTAGTTGTTTTTGGTGAAGCTATGTGACGCTGGTAGTCTTTCATACTGTGCCCTTCTTACACTCTTACACTCCCAACAACACACTAATAATAGACAGTGTATAGGGTGTCTATGTTGCAAATGTGAGTGTTAACTGAAGCCGATAGTCCTAGTAGTTGTTTTTGGTGAAGCTATGTGACGCTGGTAGTCTCATACTGTGCCCTTCTTACACTCTTACACTCCCAACAACACACTAATAATAGACAGTGTATAGGGTGTCTATGTTGCAAATGTGAGTGTTAACTGAAGCCGATAGTCCTAGTAGTTGTTTTTGGTGAAGCTATGTGACGCTGGTAGTCTCTCATACTGTGCCCTTCTTACACTCCCAACAACACACTAATACTAGACAGTGTATAGGGTGTCTATGTTGCAAATGTGAGTGTTAACTGAAGCCGATAGTCCTAGTAGTTTTTTGGTGAAGCTATGTGACGCTGGTAGTCTCTCAACTGTGCCCTTTTACACTCTAACACTCCCAACAACACACTAATAATAGACAGTGTATAGGGTGTCTATGTTGCAAATGTGAGTGTTAACTGAAGCCGATAGTCCTAGTAGTTGTTTTTGGTGAAGCTATGTGACGCTGATGGTAGTCTCTCATACTGTGCCCTTCTTACACTCTTACACTCCCAACAACACACTAATAATAGACAGTGTATAGGGTGTCTATGTTGCAAATGTGAGTGTTAACTGAAGCCGATAGTCCTAGTAGTTGTTTTTGGTGAAGCTATGTGACGCTGATGGTAGTCTCTCATACTGTGCCCTTCTTACATTCTTACACTCCCAACAAACACTGATAATAGACAGTGTATAGGGTGTCTATGTTGCAAATGTGAGTGTTAACTGAAGCCGATAGTCCTAGTAGTTGTTTTTGGTGAAGCTATGTGACGCTGGTAGTCTCTCATACTGTGCCCTTCTTACACTCTTACACTCCCAACAACACACTAATAATAGACAGTGTATAGGGTGTCTATGTTGCAAATGTGAGTGTTAACTGAAGCCGATAGTCCTAGTAGTTGTTTTTGGTGAAGCTATGTGACGCTGGATTCTCTCATACTGTGCCCTTCTTACACTCTTACACTCCCAACAAACACTAATAATAGACAGTGTATAGGTGGTCTATGTTGCAAATGTGAGTGTTAACTGAAGCCGATAGTCCTAGTAGTTGTTTTTGGTGAAGCTATGTGACGCTGGTAGTCTCTCATACTGTGCCCTTCTTACACTCTTACACTCCCAACAACACTAATAATAGACAGTGTATAGGGTGTCTATGTTGCAAATGTGAGTGTTAACTGAAGCCGATAGTCCTAGTAGTTGTTTTTGGTGAAGCTATGTGACGCTGGTAGTCTCTCATACTGTGCCCTTCTTACACTCCCAACAAACACTAATAATAGACAGTGTATAGGGTGTCTATGTTGCAAATGTGAGTGTTAACTGAAGCCGATAGTCCTAGTAGTTGTTTTTGGTGAAGCTATGTGACGCTGGTAGTCTCTCATACTGTGCCCTTCTTACACTCTTACACTCCCAACAACACACTAATAATAGACAGTAGTCGACATGAAGTTTGAAACATAAACGACCTATACCATGGGATATCTTCTCATGCTATCATTCCTCTATGGTATTGTTGCTACAGAGAAGAGCTAGGTATCAGAATTGATTGTGGAGCACCCTCTATTCAAGTCTTCTTTGACTCAGTCTCTCATGACTCAAGTCTTTCCTTGACTCAAATCTCCTTTCACTAAAGTCTATCCAGGACTCAAGTCCCTCATCCCTCTTGACTGAAGTCTTCCTCGACTCAAGTCTCCCTTGACTCAAGTCTGTCATGGCTCAAGTCCCTCTTGACTCAAGTCTTCTTTGACTCAGTCTCCCTTGACTCAAGTCTTTCCTTGACTCAAATCTCCTTTCACTAAAGTCTATCCATGACTCAAGTCCCTCTTGACTGAAGTCTTCCTTGACTCAAGTCTCTCATAGCTCAAGTCTATCCTTGACTCAAGTCTCTCTCGACTCAAGTCCTCTTTGACTCAATTCTTCTCTGACTCAATTCTTCTCTGACTCAATTCTTCTCTGACTATTATAGGTTCTGTATGCTCAAACAGTGTGATGTAATCTATGTACTTATTCTCACTCTGCAGAGTGTTTCCAAACTCTACCAATATTTCAGAGCAATGTTCCTGGGAACAGAACATATCTAAATATCATTTTCAAACTTTCCGAAAGCAGTGTAATGACTTTTTGACTTTGTTTTAACATTTTGAAATGTTTTAACCTCAAATTATTTTCAATTCTGAATTTTAGGACACCGCAGCAGGATGTGTTTGTGGACGGAGTTGGCTGGGAGGGAGGTGATGAATGGATTAGAGCTCAGTTCCACGCCTACATGCTCTGTCTACTTCGCACGTCTCTGCTGCCAGGTCAGTGCCATGATTCAAGTTATAAAGTTTGCTATCAAATTTTGTAAAACTTTAAAGTGAAAGAATGTGGCGCCACATCAAAGAATGTGAGTGTTTTTTTCACTTTAAAGTTTTACAAAATTTGATAGCAATAATAATAGTGAAAACAAGATGGATAACCAACAACGTATAAAGTTTGCCTAAACTACAGTGTAACTTGGTTATTGCAACCTCGGCCTAACATCAACTCAAACATAGCGGCATTCATCTATAAGGAGTGGTCGTAGTCGAGTGGATCAGATGCTGGTTTCATGATTCAGAGGCCCGGGCTCAAATCCCGGCCCGGGCAAGATATTTATCTCAGGCAACTCCCGTGTTTCGGATGGACACGTTAAGCTTTGTCGGTCCCGGCTGCCTAAAAAGCAGTCGTTGGTCATGTGAGAGGCCCTGAAATTGATCAGTTGCGCCTGAAAACTTTGACACCAGACCTCAGCCAGTCAGGTCACACCATATTATTATTTATCTATAGGTCCTGCCAAACAATAAGTAATTCTGAAATCCTTGGATTTATTGTCAGTAAATTATAAAACCTCTTAAGCTGCGTACACATACTCGTGCTTCCAACCCGCACCGAGCAAGCTCCTCCCTCGTACCGCCCACGTACCACCATCGCACAGCAATCGCTCCGCCTCCGCTCTCTACTCGCACCGATCATGAACGTTACGGAAGATGGTAGATCTTCTCGCGTTCCCCGGTCGAACCATTGTTGCTCGCCGGTCGATCATCAATCGCTCTGCTGGAGTGACGTTCGGTTGCGGAGCGGAACGAAAGTCTGTACGCACCTTTATATAACGTCAAGAACTAAAGAAGTAGGATCCCCAATCACACCCACCATCAAATTACCTTTGTGTATGAGATATTAAGCCTTTAACGGACTATTCACCCACCCTGTATTATAGATGAATAATATAAAAGTTCTATATAGTAGTTTGGTGTTAATCAGATGGGAGTTATGAACTAGACTATTCTAATGAAAGACGTTTAATATAATTTGGTGTCTTAGTATTAAATAAAAAACCAAGAAATTGTCTTAAACCACAGTTTTACTCATAGAAAGACCGGTTTCGGTTGTTACACCTTTATCAATCTCTGATAAACTCCTATCAGAGAGACAGAGAGACACACAGAAAGAGATAGAGACACAGAGAGAGATAGAGAATGTGTTAGAGAGAGATTCAGATTCTATTTGTGTAGTTGAGAAGTTGATATTGCATTAATTACTCGTATTATTCATATTGAATGAAAAAGACTAAGAAATTGTCAAAAACCACAGATTTATTGATAGTTAGAAAGACCGAGTTTATCAGATATTGACAATGGTGTAACAACCGAAACCGGTCTTTCTAACTATCAATAAATCTGTGGTTTTTAACAATTTCTTATTCTTTTTATTTAATATGGATAATTATCACAATATCAACTTCTCAACTACCGTACACAAAGAATGTTTTAGTGTGTTAATTAGATGCAAGTTTAATACAGTATGGTGTTTTGTTATGTTAATCAGATGGAAGCCGTGAGCTGGACCATTTCAACGCCTCGTTTGTGTCAGCCTTTCGACGCACGCACAGCTACCAGCAGTGGATGGCCGAGCTGAGTGGTGACACACCCTCCCTGTGGCAGTTGTCACCCGGTCACCCATTCGCCGGCGGCTCACAGCTCAGTGTCGCCGATATGCGACTGCGCATCTCTCAGTAAGTTGTGTCTCAATACTTGTGGGATGTGCCTTGTATTAGTAGACAGTGAGGTCCACGTTATAATGGCAGCACCTGATTAACATTGGTGTTGCTATCCTTGTCTATCATTCCACAAAGCAGATAGCGAATGTATCAAATCATAGTGTTATATATCAAGTTGAGATGATACTGTATCATATTGGTTTAATACTGTATCATATTGTGGTTGTTCTTGTTCTATAGTGAGGTCCACGTTATAATGACAGTATTTGATTAACATTTGTGTTGCTATCCTTGTCTATCATTCAACAAAGCAAATAACGAATGTATCAAATCATAGTGTTGTGTATCAAGTTGAGATGATACTGTATCATATTGTGGTTGTACTTGTTCTATAGTGAGGTCCACATTATAATGGCAGCACCTGATTAAAATTGGTGTTGCTATCCTTGTCTATCATTCCACAAAGCAGATAGCTCTATCCTCTATCACCAAAAACTGAGAAATATTGCTCTATTTGGAAGAAACTTCTTTCATATTTTTGTGCTAATATAACTTCTTTTGTAACTTATTTTACTACAGTACCAACATACAAAACTTCAGCCCAAACTGAGAATAACTCGCTACACTTGTTCATTGATTATTGATTATAATGATGACCTTGTTTCACTATATTTCAAAAGATGATGTTTTATCATTAATCTATCTGTTTAAGTTTTGAATTTTTTATTTATGTTTGTAACACATTGCTCGAGACTCAAATTATAAAGTAATCACCTGATTAACATTTGTGTTGCTATTCTTGTCTATCATTCGACAGAGCAGATAGCGAATGTATCAAATCATAGTGTTATGTATCAAGTTGAGATGATACTGTTTCAAAGTGTGCTGATACTGTATCATATTGTGGTTGTTCTTGTTCTATAGTGAGGTCCACGTTATAATGGCAGTTTGTTGTTGCTATCCTTGTCTGTCATCAGACAAAGCAGATAGCTCCATCCTTTGCTAGCTTTGCAAAGTTGCCAGAACGTTTTTAACAATGTAAAATATAATTAAGTTTGCACTGTTTCCAAATCATGTATATATTATTTTTGTATTCTGTATAGTCATCTATGATAGGCTAGGCTAATATTTCATTTTTTCTCTTTTTAAAGTCTGAATTTTTGTGATTTTTATGTTTTCAGTACGATGCAAAACACGGAAGGAGGGAGAAAACTGAATCAAGCCATGGTTAGCACGGGTCGGGCAGTGGCCACTACTGGAAGAGCTGTTGGTCAGTAGAGTTCATTCATTCCTTCATTCATAAATTCATTTGCACTCCACCATTTTATATATACAGGGTATTTACGAACTCCCTACCAACATTCTAAGGCATTGTTCCTTGGTACGAAACATATCTAAATATCATTTTCAAAGTGTCCCAACGTCCTTACTTACTCACACATTCGCTATTTTGTTTTTTCCATTTACTATTTTTTTTGACCGAGTGAAGTGAGGTCTAAGATTCAAGTCGACGGTTTGGCATTTCTCTTTATGTTTAAATGTTTTTATGTTGCGCATTTACGGCGAAACGCGGTAATAGATTTTCATGAAATTTGACAGGTATGTTCCTTTTTAAATTGCGCGTCGACGTATATACAAGGTTTTTGGAAATTTTGCATTTCAAGGATAATATAAAAGGAAAAAGGAGCCTCCTTCATACGCCAATATTAGAGTAAAAATCAGACTATAGAATTATTCATCATAAATCAGCTGTCTAGTGGACTATAATACTACCCGTTCAAAAACATCGAACATCTTGAAAATGTATCTTTCCATTAACGTTAGTAGACAGTTGACTATAATACTACCCGTTCAAAAACATCGAACATCTTGAAAATTGTATCTTTCCATCAACGTTGTAGACAGATGCAGCCAGACCTGATAACAGCGCTCACACTCACATTCCGGGACGACACGTCACGGTACGATAGGACAGAAAGCTCTATGTTTATTTAGGATTTTTTCTAGACATTTTTAGTTGATAAATTATTTATTAATTTTTGAGAAAACATATCAACAGGTCAATGTAACTCACTGAGCGCGAGGTCTACTGTTCACAGAACTACTAGTTACTAGTAGCTCTGTGAACAGTAGACCTCAGTCAGTTTTCTTATCCACAAGTATCTGGAGTCACCTGTTCACCGCTGTGAAATGAATGCAATGAATAATCACTTGTCAGCTGATTAATTTATAAATAATTATTTAGTCTGAATAATCCTATTTTCAGAATAGATGATAAATATAGTGATATCGGAGTATGGAAGAAATTAATTTTCCTTTCGTATTATTCTTAAAATGCAAAATTTCAAAAAATCTTGTGTATACATCGACGCGCAGTTAAAAAAGGAATATTCCAGCCAAATCTCATAGAATCTCATCAACGCGTTTGGCCGTAAATGCGTTACATACAGACAGACAAAAAAAGTCCGAGTTAAAACGTAGACCTCACTACGTTCGGTCTAAATAATGGCTGAACATAAGGAAGTGAAACTTTGCACAATCATTAATGACAAATAGAAAGAGCTACCGAAAATGATGCCAATTTTTCAAATTCATAAAACAAAATAGCGGTCATTTAAAATGTTATTTCGTTAACAAGAAATGGTCAAAACAGGTACTTGATGAACTGACATCTAGACGAACTGAAACCCTCGATTTATTTCTTGTCTGAATGATGTATTTGTTTGCTTCACTCAATAGACATTCAATTAATGTTGAATTTATAAATGAATAGAATATTAAAATGAAATGAAAAAAAATCTTTATTAGACGGAGTTAGGACTTGTAAGTCCTCTCTACCACTCAAACTCGAAATATTATTACCTCGAATATTATTTATGAGGAAAATGAATTTTTATGAAATGTTAAATTTGACGTTGTTCAAAAATGTAACTTATATCACTTGGGAATAAAATCTTACATTTTTATTTATTAAATTTTTATTTATTAAATTTTTTGCAGGTGGAGCGATATCGCAAGCCAAGGGAGCCCTTTCCAGCTGGTGGTCAAATTTGACAACCGCCCAAAGCCCCACAGACGGGTTGACGCCTGGGGCGTTCCAAGAGGAGGGTATCATACAGCCAGGGGGTGAGAAAAATGATGCGCCGTCTCTAGAAAATAATTGTCAACCAGGGGTTGATAGAAATGAAACGTCGTCTTTTAAGAATAATTGTGAGCCAGGGGGTGCCAAAAATGGAGCGCCGTCTCCAGAAAATGATTGTCAGCCAGGGGGTGATGAAAATGATAGTCTGCCACTTGAGAACGGATTGAAATCAGCTGATGAGGAGGACAAATCAAGGTCAAATCATACGATGACGTCATCAAAGATTTTGCAAGTCTGATGTGGCATAGTGGAGTAAAGATATATGAAACATCAATTTTTAATTTCAATCTACTGTGTGAGGTTCACGTTATAAGTCAGTGGAAATGATAGGACAACAGAGTTGCCGATTCTCTGCGTTACCACCGCCTTCTATAGTAGATAGATGTGATTCAAGTTATCCCCCTGTATCTGATCTGATATTAATTGTAGATTCTTTTTAATAATTCTGTCAAATATCATAATTTATGCGTAAGGAAATATAATTTCCTATGATTTAATACAATAAATTTTCATAGTTGAGATGAAATATGTAGGTAGTTGATTATGATTGTTCATAATCTAGAAAATATTTGGCAATGTAGGTAGAAGAGGATAGAGCTATCTGCTTTGTGGAATGATAGACGAGGATAGCAACACCAATGTTAATCAGGTGCTGACTTTATAACGTGGACCTCACTACAGTTTCTAATGTGTTTTCTTCTGAAGAAATTGTATTTCTTGTCCATTACCTCAATAAAAATTTTGTTACTAAAATTATTTCAGAAAAATATGTTAATGCATACAATACATTTTTGTTAACTTTGCGTTAATTTTTCCATCGTTTTTTTCAGTCAATGCTAATTTAAAATTACTGCAAAATGTTTTCTAAAATTAATTTCTCATTTTATCTAAGATGTAAATATACAAGCAAAATTAAAATACTCTGTACCTATCTCGGACTATGTGTAACCTTGTCTAAATTTGGGAGAGGAATAGCACAAGGTTACCTTATTTTTTCTCTCCCTATCATTTTGATGATGTACTTATTGTATCAATCAATGAAGAATTGGCGGAGTTGAATATACTCCTATACATATGGGGAAAGTAACCCCCGTTACACGTACCGGCGGTTAAATTTAACTGTTGATTTAATTGCGTCAATAGCTTCTCTCATTGCTTGTCGTAGGCATTTAATCACGGTCAAGTTTAATGGTCGTCAAATTCAACAGGGAAAAATATATGTCTAATCATTGAAGAATTTTTATGTTCATCTCTACTACTGAAAGATATTTTCTTTTTGTCTAAATATTTACGGAATAGACCTTGCTTGTCGTGGGCATTTAATTACGGTCAAGTTCAATGGTCGTCAAATTTAAGGCTGTGCAAAGGCTAAAATCAACTTTCTACTGGTGATATTATTAAAAGTTATCAAAAGCTATCAAAATGAAAAAGTTTTCTCAGGAAATCATTTTTTTCCGATCATTACTTTTTGAGATATGAGCGCCCGGAGTTCAAATTTTTGGGACAGAACATTTCAAATTCGGTAAGAGATAAATCCATGAGATTTAGAGGATAGATTTTTCATGGTATTCTTGGTCTAGCAAGAAAAAAAATTTCTGAAAATATCAATTTTTGAAAAAGTTATTCAATTTACCAAAAACAACTCAACTAAAAGTTATTTTTGAATAACTTTCTCAAAAATCTATATTTTCAGAAAATTTCTATTCTACTACATCGAGAATATCTTGAAGAATTTAGCCTCTAAATCTCATGGATTTATTATCTCTTACCGAATTTGAAATGTTCTGTCCCAAAAATTTGAACTTTAGGCGCTCATATCTCAAAAAGTAATGATCGGAAAAAATGTTTTCCTGAGAAAATGGTTTCATTTTGATAGCTTGATGATATACAAATCGAAAAACTTTGAAAAGTATCACCAGTAGAATGTTTATTTTTAGCCTTTGCACAGCCTTAACAGGGAGAAAATATGTGTTTATTCATTGGAGAATTTTCATGTTTCTCTCTACTACTGAATGAAATTTGGTATTTTACTGAATATTGATATTAGTTATTGGTTATAAAGAAATAAATTGATGTGTTTCCTACATATTTTGTAAATAATGTATTAAATAGATGTGAGGCAAATACATAATGCTTCATATGTATATACTCAGTACATTGCATGATTGTAACTGTATCATACACATTTATAAAATAATGTATCCATCAGTAAATTTCCTTGTTTCATAGAAAATATACAAAAGTGTATATCTTAAGATACATGTGTTATAGTTTGTATGTAGTAGGGTATACTGAGATATATATTATCAATGTTTAGTAGTATTATCTAATATCATAGAGAAACAATAGCATAAGTAGTTATTCCATGGTATAGGGCGTTATGTCGCAACTTTTACTGTTATCTAAAGCCTATAGTCCACGTAGTTCTTTCCTGTGAAGCTTTATGACGCTGTTAGTCTCTCATATTGTGCCGTTCATACACTCTTACCCGGTCAAAACAGTAAAAACCGACAGTAATCGGCTTGAGATAAAATTAAAAGTTGCGACATAAACGCCCTATACCATGGGATATCTACTTATGCTATTGTTTCTCTATGTTATTAATAATTATGTTTCAATGAAATGTATATTATAATATAGCATTATTTCGGATTACCTTAAAAGTATTCAGTTTTAAAAATAGAATAATTAGGCTGAAGAATTCTCATTTTTTACACAAGATTTTCTGTTCTAATAGTATTGATTATGTTAGAAGTTTGGAAGGGTGTTGTTAATGCACTACCTCCGTAAACAAAGCCGTAGTGCATTCTGGTGACGTCAGCACAGGTAGGGCTCCTACACCAATAAAAACACTAGCTGATATAGATCAGCTGAAATCAACAAATTTTTATTGGTGTAGGAGCCCTACCTTTGCTGACGTCACACGAATGCACTACGGGTCTGTTTACGGAGGTAGTGGTTCATCTGATATACAAAACGCTCTCAATTTTTTTCTTTGAAAATGAGAATGAAAAAAAATCTTTTTTTTTAGGTGCAGTTAGGACTTTAATCTAGGACCTAGGATTAAACCTAGGAACTAGGTTTATTCGCAAACTTTAAAATATCTCTCACATTTTGTGTGTTATCTGCTTTTGAAAAACATTTTAAATGTATTTATTATTTGAAAACATGTTTCATATTATAGTTTGCTAGCAAATAGGAGTCCACAATTTTCCTAGACAAATTTTTCTAATTTGAAATATTTCTCTTTGATTTTGTCTAGTTGATTGTATTTGAAAAATATATTACTTTGTTATTTCTCCCACATTTTGTCCATTTATTTGAGCCTTTAAAAAGCATTTCAAGTTTTTTATATCAATTTTCCAAGGAATATTCCTCATAATTTTATTTTATTTTAGAATATATATTATTTTGCTATCTATGATCTGCTTAGCAATAATAGAGAAAGTAGGCTTTAAGTTTTTTTAATGGATAGTAATTTTATTATCAGTATAGATCATTTAAAAAATATGGTTCAGTATAACTACTAAACATTTTTATAAATTTTAATCAAGTTGAAACCTAGGCATTATTTGGTTGCATTATGGCTTTTCAAATTTATAATGTAAGAATATTTTGGAAAATTAATTTCAAATAGATTTTACCAACTTGAATCTAGGTCCACGTTATAATGGCAGTAACTGATTAACATTAGTGTTGCTATCCTTGTCTATCATCCGACAAAGCAGATAGCGAATGTATTAAAACATAGTGTTGTGTATCAAGTTGAGATGATACTGTATCATATTGTGTTGATACTGTATCATGTTGTGGTTGTTCTTGTTCTATAGTGAGGTCCACGTTATAATGGCAGTAACTGATTAACATTGGTGTTGCTATCCTTGTCTATCATTCCACAAAGCAGATAGCGAATGAATCAAATCATAGTGTTGTGTATCAAGTTGAGATGATACTGTATCATATTGTGTTGATACTGTATCATGTTGTGGTTGTTCTTGTTCTATAGTGAGGTCCACGTTATAATGGCAGTATTTGATTAACATTGGTGTTGCTATCCTTGTCTATCATCCGACAAAGCAGATAGCGAATGTATCAAATCATAGTGTTGTGTATCAAGTTGAGATGATACTGTATCATATTGTGTTGATACTGTATCATGTTGTGGTTGTTCTTGTTCTATAGTGAGGTCCACGTTATAATGGGCAGAAATTGATTATAATTGGTGTTGATATCCTTGTCTATCATTCCACAAAGCAGATAGCGCTATCCTCTACCACCTCTGCACTGTTCCCAGATCGGTTATTAACGATGTAGAAATATAATTAATTGAAGGATTGAATCTGAATCATGAGAATGTATTATCAAATCTTTGAAAAATATATTTTCTTGATTCATAGAATGTAATTGATCATCTCAAACAATAATGAACAGTTAATATTACATCAGATATACCGGTATCAGCTATCCTCTATAGAAGGCAGAGAATTGGCAACGTTGTTTTCCTATCTTTCTCCACTGCCATTATAACGTGGACCTCACTAAAACTCTATTCTCACTCCATGTCTTCCCTCAAATAATAATATAAAATATTCAACTATAGAGAGAGTAAATATGGCAAAATTTTGTAATAAAGATGCAAGAAAAATCAGCAATTTTCCTTGAATATTTTTATTAAAAATTCCAGTCTCCTATTTCCCCTCAACGACGATGTTCCTTATTAAAATATGCTGTAATGAAAGCATATCTGCTATCCTCTGTAGAAGGCAGTGGCCAGGCAGAGAATCCGCAACACTGTTCCCCCATATTAATTTCTCCCCTGCCATTATAATGTGGACCTCACTATAGCATAAATGGGAAGTGGCAGAAATACAGAGAATAAAATCAATCTGAGGGAAATTTTTATTGAAAAGGAAAACCCCAGAACTTGGAGACTCGATTTATTACCGGGGGCCAGGGAAATCTATAACTGAAAAAAGGGAATTTCGGACTGGAACAGGGAAATTTTCACGGAGAAAGGGGTCCACAGAGCTTGAAGACTCAAATTATTACCAGGGGACAGGGAAATCTATTACTGAATACTTTCCTTACCTATGGTAGTGGGTAGAGCAAGTAAAGTAAAAAAGGGAATTTCGAACTGGAACAGGGAAATTTTCCCCGTGGAAGGGTATCCATAGAGCTTGGAGAATCAAATTGCGGGACAGGGAAATCTATTACTGAATACTCTCCTTACCAATGGTAGTGAGAAGGGCAAGCAAAGAAAAAAGGAAATTTCAAACTGGAACAGGGAAATTTTCCTGGAGAAAGGGGATCCACAGAGCTTGGAGACTCAAATTGCGGGACAGGGAAATCTCTTACTGAATATCTCCCTTACCAAAGGTAGTTGGTAGGACAATGAAAGTCAAAAGGG
>NW_024091411.1:0-9653 GCF_014356525.2 Nilaparvata lugens
TGGTAGGGAAGTGCAATAGTCTGTAGATTGCACTCTATCATACTAGCATATATGTTAGGTTAACTTAGTATTATGAATGAATATTATTTTGCTTATAACTATTTCAAACTTAATTTACTTTTTGTTATATTCTTGCTCATAGGAACTCTCCCCCATTCACAGATGTATAGTCTTCTTGGGGGATTCCACTTTTCAATAATGTTGCAAGTTTAAATAAAATAGTAAAGTAATTTATCTTTATATTTATTGCTTCATTGTAACTTAACTATATTTACAAATTTGTAATTTCATGTGGAAATAAATTGAATTGAATTGAATTGAATTGAATCACTTTTTAAGCTGGTCAATAGGTTTTTCAGCCCCTTACCATCCCTCGTTGTCAACATATTCTCATGAAATTCCAACAGTATTCTGAGTATGTGCAAATTATCCTGTTTGCCGAATTTGAAATGAATCTGAAAATTGGAAATACCCAGTCAATCACTTTTTATGCTGGTCAATAGGGTTTTCAACCCCTAAACATCATTATAATTTGATGAAACTTCAACAGTATGTCAAATATGTGTGAATTTCCTCGTATGCCAAATTTGAAATGAATAAGACAATTGGAAATACCCGGTCAAACACTTTTTATGCTGGTCAAAAGGGTTTTTAACCCCTAACAACCCCTAAAAAATCATTATATTTCAATGAAACTTCAACAGTAGGTTAAATATGTGTGAATTATCCTCTATGCCAAATTTGAAATGGATCGGACAATTGGAAATACCCGGTTAATCACTTTTTATGCTGGTCAATGAGGTTTTCAACCCCTAACCACCCCTAAACATAATTATATTTCGATGAAACTCCAACAGTATGTAAAATATGTGTGAATTATCCTGTATTCCAAATTTGAAACAAATCGGACAATTAGAAATACCCAGTCAATCACTTTTTATGCTGGTCAATAGGGTTTTCAACCCCTTACCACCCCTAGTTGTTGACATATTCCCATGAAATTCCAACAGTATTCTGAGTATGTGCAAATTATCCTTTATGCCGAATTTGAAATGAATCTGACAATTGGAAATACCCAGTCAATCACTTTTTATGCTGGTCAATAGGGTTTTCAACCCCTAAACATCATTATATTTTGATGAAACTTCAACAGTATGTTGAATATGTGTGAATTTCCTCGTATGCCAAATTTGAAATGAATAAGACAATTGGAAATACCCGGTCAATCACTTTTTATGCTGGTCAATAGGGTTTTCAACCCCTTACCACCCCTAAAAATCATTATATTTTAATGAAACTTCAACAGTAGGTTAAATATGTGTAAATTATCCTCTATGCCAAATTTGAAATGGATCGGACAATTGGAAATACCCGGTTAATCACTTTTTATGCTGGTCAATGAGGTTTTCAACCCCTAACCACCCTCGAGCATCATTATATTTTGATGAAATTCCAACAGTATGCTGAATATGTGTGAATTATCCTGTATGCCAAATTTGAAACAAATCGGACAATTAGAAATTCCCGGTCAATCACTCTTTAAGCTGGTCAATAGGTTTTTCAACCCCTTACCACCCCTAGTTGTCAACATATTCTCATGAAATTTCAACAGTATTTTGAGTATGTGCAAATTATCCTGTATGCCGAATTTGAAATGAATCTGACAATTGGAAATACCCAGTCAATCACTTTTTATGCTGGTCAATAGGGTTTTCAACCCCTAAACATCATTATATTTTGATGAAACTTCAACAGTATGTTAAATATGTGTGAATTTCCTCATATGCCAAATTTGAAATGAATAAGACAATTGGAAATACCCGGTCAATCACTTTTTATGCTGGTCAATAGGTTTTTCAACCCCTTACCACCCCTAAAAATCATTATATTTTAATGAAACTTCAACAGTAGGTTAAATATGTGTAAATTATCCTCTGTGCCAAATTTGAAATGGATCGGACAATTGGAAATACCCGGTTAATCACTTTTTATGCTGGTCAATCAATGAAACTTCAACAGTAGGTTAAATATGTGAAAGTTGTCCTGTATGCCAAATTTGAAATGGATCGGACAATTGGAAATACCCGGTCAATCACTTTTTATGCTGGTCAATAGGTTTTCAACCCCTAACCACCCTCGAGCATCATTATATTTTGATGAAACTTCAACAGTATGTTGAATATGTGTGAATTATCCTGTATGCCAAATTTGAAACGAATCGGACAATTAGAAATTCCCGGTCAATCACTCTTTAAGCTGGTCAATAGGGTTTTCAACCCTTAACCACCCCTAAACATCATTATATTCTGATAAAATTCCAACAGTATGCTGAATATGTGTGAATCATCCTGTATGCCAAATTTGGAACGAATTGGACAATTAGAAATACAAGGTCAATCACTTTTTATGCTGATCAATAGGGTTTTTAACCCCTAACAACCCCTAAAAATCATTATATTCCAATGAAACTTCAACAGTAGGTTAAATATGTGTAAATTATCCTGTATGCCAAATTTGAAATGAATCGGACAATTAGAAATACCGGTCAATCACTTTTTATGCTGGTCAATAGGTTTTCAACCCCTTACCACCCCTAAACATCATTATATTTTGATGAAACTTCAACAGTATGTTAAATATGTGTAAATTATCCTGTATGCCAAATTTGAAACGAATCGGACAATTAGAAATTCCCGGTCAATCACTCTTTAAGCTGGTCAATAGGTTTTCAACCCCTTACCACCCCTAGTTGTCAACATATTCTCATGAAATTTCAACAGTATTTTGAGTATGTGCAAATTATCCTGTATGCCGAATTTGAAATGAATCTGACAATTGGAAATACCCAGTCAATCACTTTTTATGCTGGTCAATAGGGTTTTCAACCCTTAACCACCCCTAAACATCATTATATTCTGATAAAACTTCAAAAGTATGTTGAATATGTGTAAATTATCCTGTATGCCAAATTTGAAATGGATCAGACAATTGGTAATACCAGGTCAATCATTTTTTATGCTGATCAATCACTCTTTATGATGGTCAATAGGGTTTTCAACCCCTAACCACCACTAAACTTTATTATATTTTGATGAAACTTCAACAGTATGTTAATATGTGTGAATCATCCTGTATGCCAAATTTGAAACGAATTGGACAATTAGAAATACCCGGTCAATCACTTTTTATGCTGGTCAATAGGGTTTTCAACCCCTTACCACCCCTAGTTGTCAACATATTCTCATCAAACTTCAACAGTGTTTTGAGTATGTGTAAATCATCCTGTATGCCAAATTTGAAACAAATCGGACAATTAGAAATACCCAGTCAATCACTTTTTATGCTGGTCAATAGGGTTTTCAACCCCTTACCACCCCTAGTTGTTGACAATTTTCCCATGAAATTCTAACAGTATGTTGAGTATGTGCGAATTGTCCTGTATGCCAAATTTGAAATGAATCAGACAATTAGAAATACCCAGTCAATCACTTTTCATGCTAGTCAATAGGGTTTTCAACCCTTAACCACCCCTAAATATCATTATATTTTGATGAAATTCGAACAGTATGCTGAATATGTGTGAATCATCCTGTATGCCAAATTTGGAACGAATTGGACAATTAGAAATACAAGGTCAATCACTTTTTATGCTGATCAATAGGGTTTTTAACCCCTAACAACCCCTAAAAATCATTATATTCTAATGAAACTTCAACAGTAGGTTAAATATGTGTAAATTGTCCTGTATGCCAAATTTGAAATGAATCGCACAATTGGAAATACCCGGTCAATCACTTTTTATGCTGGTCAATAGGGTTTTCAACCCCTAACCACCCTCGAGCATCATTATATTTTGATGAAACTTGAACAGTATGTTGAATATGTGTGAATTATCCTGTATGCCAAATTTGAAACGAATCGGACAATTAGAAATTCCCGGTCAATCACTCTTTAAGCTGGTCAATAGGTTTTTCAACCCCTTACCACCCCTAGTTGTCAACATATTCTCATGAAATTTCAACAGTATTCCAAGTATGTGCAAATTATCCTGTATGCCGTATTTGAAGTGAATCTGACAATTGGAAATACCCAGTCAATCACTTTTTATGCTGGTCAATAGGGTTTTCAAACCCTAGACATCATTATATTTTGATGAAACTTCAACAGTATGTTCAATATGTGTAAATTTCCTTGTATGCCAAATTTGAAATGAATAAGACAATTGGAAATACCTGGTCAAACACTTTTTATGTTGGTCAATAGGGTTTTTAACCCCTAACAACCCCTAAAAATCATTATATTTTAATGAAACTTCAACAGTAGGTTAAATATGTGTAAATTATCCTCTATGCCAAATTTGAAATGGATCGGACAATTGGAAATACCCGGTTAATCACTTTTTATGCTGATCAATGAGGTTTTCAACCCCTAACCACCCCTAAAAATAATTATATTTCGATGAAACTCCAACAGTATGTAAAATATGTGTGAATTATCCTGTATTCCAAATTTGAAACAAATCGGACAATTAGAAATACCCAGTCAATCACTTTTTATGCTGGTCAATAGGTTTTTTAACTCCTAACAACCCCTAAAAATCATTATATTCCAATGAAACTTCAACAGTGGGTTTTTAACTCCTAACAACCCCTAAAAATCATTATATTCCAATGAAACTTCAACAGTTGGTTAAATATGTGTAAATTATCCTGTATGCCAAATTTGAAACGAATCGGACAATTAGAAATACCCGTTCAATCACTTTTTAAGCTGGTCAATAGGTTTTTCAACCCCTTACCACCCTCGAGCATCATTATATTTTGATGAAACTTCAACAATATGTTTAATATGTGTAAATTATCCTGTATGCCAAATTTGAAACGAATCGGACAATTAGAAATTCCCGGTCAATCACTCTTTAAGCTGGTCAATAGGTTTTTCAACCCCTTACCATCCCTAGTTGTCAACATATTCTCATGAAATTTCAACAGTATTTTGAGTATGTGCAAATTATCCTGTATGCCGAATTTGAAATGAATCTGACAATTGGAAATACCCAGTCAATCACTTTTTATGCTGGTCAATAGGGTTTTCAACCCCTAAACATCATTATATTTTGATGAAACTTCAACAGTATGTTAAATATGTGTAAATTTCCTTGTATGCCAAATTTGAAATGAATAAGACAATTGGAAATACCTGGTCAATCACTTTTTATGCTGGTCAATAGGGTTTTTAACCCCTAACAACCCCTAAAAATCATTATATTTTAATGAAACTTCAACAGTAGGTTAAATATGTGTAAATTATCCTCTATGCCAAATTTGAAATGGATCGGACAATTGGAAATACCCGGTTAATCACTTTTTATGCTGATCAATAGGGTTTTCAACCCCTAACCACCCCTAAAAATAATTATATTTCGATGAAACTCCAACAGTATGTAAAATATGTGTGAATTATCCTGTATTCCAAATTTGAAACAAATCGGACAATAAAAGATACCCAATCAATCACTTTTTATGCTGGTCAATAGGTTATTAACTCCTAACAACCCCCAAAAATCATTATATTCCAATGAAACTTCAACAGTTGGTTAAATATGTGTGAATTATCCTGTATGCCAAATTTGAAACGAATCGGACAATTAGAAATACCCGTTCAATCACTTTTTAAGCTGGTCAATAGGTTTTTCAACCCCTTACCATCCCTAGTTGTCAACATATTCTCATGAAATTTCAACAGTATTTTGAGTATGTGCAAATTATCCTTTATGCCGAATTTGAAATGAATCTGACAATTGGAAATACCCAGTCAATCACTTTTTATGCTGGTCAATAGGGTTTTCAACCCCTAAACATCATTATATTTTGATGAAACTTCAACAGTATGTTGAATATGTGTGAATTTCCTCGTATGCCAAATTTGAAATGAATAAGACAATTGGAAATACCCGGTCAATCACTTTTTATGCTGGTCAATAGGGTTTTCAACCCCTAACCACCCCTAAACATAATTATATTTTGATGAAACTTCAACAGTATGTTAAATATGTGTAAATTATCCTCTATGCCAAATTTGAAATGGATCGGACAATTGGAAATACCCGGTCAATCACTTTTTATGCTGATCAATAGGGTTTTTAACCCCTAACCACCCCTTCGAGCATCATTATATTTTGATGAAACTTCAACAGTATGTTAAATATGTGTAAATTATCCTGTATGTCAAATTTGAAACAAATCAGACAATTAGAAATACCGGGTCAATCACTTTCTATGCTGGTCAATAGGGTTTTTAACCCCTAACCACCCCTAAACATCATTATATTTTGATAAAACTCCAACAGTATGTTTAGTATGTGTGAATTATCCTGTATGCCAAATTTGAAATGAATCGGACAATTAGAAATACCTGGTCAATCACTTTTTATGCTGGTCAATAAGGTTTTCAACCCCTAACCACCCTCGAGCATCATTATATTTTGATGAAACTTGAACAGTATGTTGGATATGTGTAAATTATCCTGTATGCCAATTTGAAACGAATCGGACAATTAGAAATTCCCGGTCAATCACTCTTTAAGCTGGTCAATAGGTTTTTCAACCCCTTACCACCCCTAGTTGTCAACATATTCTCATGAAATTTCAACAGTATTTCAAGTATGTGCAAATTATCCTGTATGCCGAATTTGAAGTGAATCTGACGATTGGAAATACCCAGTCAATCACTTTTTATGCTGGTCAATAGGGTTTTCAAACCCTAAACATCATTATATTTTGATGAAACTTCAACAGTATGTTAAATATGTGTAAATTATCCTGTATGCCAAATTTGAAATGAATAAGACAATTGGAAATACCCGGTCAATCACTTTTTATGCTGGTCAATAGGGTTTTTAACCCCTAACAACCCCTAAAAATCATTATATTTTAATGAAACTTCAACAGTAGGTTAAATATGTGTAAATTATCCTCTATGCCAAATTTGAAATGAAATTTGGAACGAATTGGACAATTAGAAATACAAGGTCAATCACTTTTTATGCTGATCAATAGGGTTTTTAACCCCTAACAACCCCTAAAAATCATAATATTATAATGAAACTTCAACAGTAGGTTAAATATGTGTAAATTATCCTGTATGCCAAATTTGAAATGGATCGCACAATTGGAAATACCCGGTCAATCACTTTTTATGCTGGTCAATAAGGTTTTCAACCCCTAACCACCCTCGAGCATCATTATATTTTGATGAAACTTGAACAGTATGTTGAATATGTGTAAATTATCCTGTATGCCAAATTTGAAACGAATCGGACAATTAGAAATTCCCGGTCAATCACTCTTTAAGCTGGTCAATAGGTTTTTCAACCCCTTACCACCCCTAGTTGTCAACATATTCTCATGAAATTTCAACAGTATTTTGAGTATGTGCAAATTATCCTGTATGCCGAATTTGAAATGAATCTGACAATTGGAAATACCCAGTCAATCACTTTTTATGCTGGTCAATAGGGTTTTCAAACCCTAAACATCATTATATTTTGATGAAACTTCAACAGTATGTTAAATATGTGTAAATTTCCTTGTATGCCAAATTTGAAATGAATAAGACAATTGGAAATACCCGGTCAAACACTTTTTATGCTGGTCAATAGGGTTTTCAAACCCTAAACATCATTATATTTTGATGAAACTTCAACAGTAGGTTAAATATGTGTAAATTATCCTCTATGCCAAATTTGAAATGGATCGGACAATTGGAAATACCCGGTCAATCACTTTTTATGCTGGTCAATGAGGTTTTCAACCCCTAACCACCCCTAAACATAATTATATTTCGATGAAACTCCAACAGTATGTAAAATATGTGTGAATTATCCTGTATTCCAAATTTGAAACAAATCGGACAATTAGAAATACCCAGTCAATCACTTTTTATGCTGGTCAATAGGGTTTTCAACCCCTTACCACCCCTAGTTGTCAACATATTCTCATGAAATTTCAACAGTATTTTGAGTATGTGCAAATTATCCTGTATGCCAAATTTGAAACGAATCGGACAATTAGAAATACCCAGTCAATCACTTTTTATGCTGGTCAATAGGGTTTTCAACCCCTTACCACCCCTAGTTGTTGACAATTTTCCCATGAAATTCCAACAGTATGTTGAGTATGTGCAAATTGTCCTGTATGCCAAATTTGAAATGAATCGGACAATTAGAAATACCCAGTCAATCACTTTTCATGCTAGTCAATAGGGTTTTCAACCCTTAACCACCCCTAAATATCATTATATTTTGATGAAATTCCAACAGTATGCTGAATATGTGTGAATCATCCTGTATGCCAAATTTGAAACGAATCGGACAATTAGAAATACCAGGTCAATCACTTTTTATGCTGGTCAATAGGGTTTTTAACCCCTAACAACCCCTAAAAATCATTATATTTCAATGAAACTTCAACAGTAGGTTAAATATGTGTAAATTATCCTGTATGCCAAATTTGAAATGAATCGGACAATTAGAAATACCCGGTCAATCACTTTTTATGCTGGTCAATGAGGTTTTCAACCCCTAACCACCCTCGAGCATCATTATATTTTGATGAAACTTCAACAGTATGTTAAATATGTGTAAATTATCCTGTATGCCAAATTTGAAACAAATCGGACAATTAGAAATACCCGGTCAATCACTTTTTAAGCTGGTCAATAGGTTTTTCAACCCCTTACCACCCCTAGTTGTCAACATATTCTCATGAAATTTCAACAGTATTTTGAGTATGTGCAAATTATCCTGTATGCCGAATTTGAAATGAATCTGACAATTGGAAATACCCAGTCAATCACTTTTTATGCTGGTCAATAGGGTTTTCAAACCCTAAACATCATTATATTTTGATGAAACTTCAACAGTATGTTAAATATGTGTAAATTTCCTTGTATGCCAAATTTGAAATGAATAAGACAATTGGAAATACCCGGTCAAACACTTTTTATGTTGGTCAATAGGGTTTTTAACCCCTAACAACCCCTAAAAATCATTATATTTTAATGAAACTTCAACAGTAGGTTAAATATGTGTAAATTATCCTCTATGCCAAATTTGAAATGGATCGGACAATTGGAAATACCCGGTTAATCACTTTTTATGCTGGTCAATGAGGTTTTCAACCCCTAACCACCCCTAAAAATAATTATATTTCGATGAAACTCCAACAGTATGTAAAATATGTGTGAATTATCCTGTATTCCAAATTTGAAACAAATCGGACAATTAGAAATACCCAGTCAATCACTTTTTATGCTGGTCAATAGGGTTTTCAACCCCTAACCACCCCTAAACATCATTATATTTTGATGAAACTTCAACAGTATGTTTAGTATGTGTGAATTATCCTGTATGCTAAATTTGAAACGAATGGGACTATGAGAAATACCCAGTCAATCACTTTTTATTCTGGTCAATAGGGTTTTTAACCCCTAACCACCCCTAAACATCATTATATTTTGATGAAACTTCAACAGTATGTTTAGTATGTGTGAATTATCCTGTATGCCAAATTTGAAATGAATCGGACAATTAGAAATACCCGGTCAATCACTTTTTATGCTGGTCAATAGGGTTTTCAACCCCTAAACATCAT
>NW_024091412.1:0-21386 GCF_014356525.2 Nilaparvata lugens
AAGAAGAAGAAGTAGGAGGATAGAAGAAGAGAATAAGATGAAGAAGAAGAAGATTGGGAAGCAGAAGGAGAAGTGAGAGAAACAGAGGAAAAGAATGAGAGGATTGAGGAAAAGAGCGAGGGAAGAAGGAGGAAAAGATGCAGAAGAAGAGGAGAAGAAGGAGGAGGAAGAGGAGGAGGAGGAGGAGGAGGAGAAGGAGGATCAGGGGGAGGAGTACTAGGAGGAGGAGGACGAGGAGGAGGAGGAGAAGGATGAGGACGATGAGGAGAAGGTGGAGGAGAAGAAGAAGAAGAAGAAGAAGAAGAAGGAGAAGTAGAAGAAGAAGAAGAATAAGAAGAGAGGAAGAAGAAGAAGAATAAGAATAAGAAGAGAGGTAGAAGAAGAAGAAGAAGAAGAAGTAGTAGTAGGAGAGACAGAGGAAAAGCATGAGTGGGTGGAGAAGAAGAGGGAGGGAAGAAGGAGGGGAAGACGCAGAAGAAGAGGTGAAGAAGGAGGAGGAAGAGGAGCGAGGAGGAGAAGGAGATGAAAAAATGGAAGCAGAAGAGTGGAAGAAAAGGAGGAGATGAAGATAGGAAATAAAAGATGGATAGGAAGGAGGAAAAGATGAAGAGAAAGAATGAAAAGAAGAAGAAGAGAGAGGAGAAGGGAACAAAGAAGAAAATGGAGAAAGAAGGGAAAGAGAGGAGAAGGATAAAAGAAGAAAAGGAAGAAAGGAAGAAAAGAGAGAAGAAAGAAACAAAGAAGAAAAGGAAGGAAGAGAAAATATAGACGAAGAAAAACCAGAAGGAGAAAAAGGATGTAAAGAGTATGAAAATGAAGAAGAAGGAGGAAAGAGGAGGACAAGGGGAAGGAAAAGCAGGAGAGGAGGATGAGGAGAAGGAGAAGGATGAGATGGAAGAGCCAGAAGAAGTGTAGGAGAAAGAAGAAGTGGCAGAAGAAGACGAAATAGTATATTTCGCACCTAGAGCAGAAAATGATATTTTTCCGGCTCGAAATCGGGTTTCAAGTCCGAGGCCGTAGGCCGAGGACTAGAAAAGATTGAGAGCCTGAAAAACATTTTTGCCTGTGGTGCGAACGATATTTTTCGCTACACTACAGGTATTGCTGACAAAATAAATAAAGAATACAAAATAATGAATACTTGTAGTTATCGTACCTATCTCTTGATTCTAGTGGTAGAAGATTTGCAGTCAGGATTTTAGATTCTTTTAAAATTTCACTTGGAATATCACAGGCGTAGTCATCTTCAAGCATTTTTGAAAATTTGGAATGCGATCAACAATAAATAATTGAATAAAACTGGTTGCGAAGCGAATTAGTTTGATTCGAAACTCGAACTGAAATCATGGCGACTTTAGCTGATGATGAAAGTGGACACTCACCCGATCTAGCGGATGACTTATTAACTACTTCCATGAGCGGCTGGAAAGAGACAACTTTCTGGCCAAGACCGGAAAAGAAACCCTTTTCTGACGTCAGACGAGAGTCGTCTGCAAACAAGGTCTTTCAGATCTACGTAGGGACTGGAAAACAGCTGCTTTCTGTGCAGTGTGGCGAAAACAATTAAGTAAGTTGATAAAGTATAATGATAAGGAAGAGGAAAAGTATGAGGAGAATAATGAGAGGAGAAGAAGGAGATTAAGAAAAAGAGAGAAAGGAGAAGTTGGAGGTGATGGAGAGAAGAGTGGAGATGAAGGAGCAGGAGACGCACGATGAGAAAGAGAGGGAGGAGGATGGAGAGGGAGAGAAGAAGAAGAAGAAGAAGAAGAGGAGGAGGAAGAAGAAGAAGAAGAAGAAGAAGAAGAAGAAGAAGAGGAAGAAGAAGAGACGACGGAGAAGAAGAAGAAGGAAATAAAAAAGAATGTGAAGAGCAATGAAAGAGCAGAGAACTCGAGAACTCGCTTGGTCAGTTGAATGATCGTAACAAATCATTAGCGAAGCAGTGTTTTTCCACACCCATGTCTGATGATATCAACAAACCCAACTCCCTCAAATTGTGGATCAGAAAAATGTTTTCTTCCTGTTTTTTTTTCCTTGTTTCGTGTAGCCTACCACTCCTGGAAAGAAAACTTGAACGGTCCGAACGAAAAGTGAAAAAGAGTCAGAAAGATTGATGAAATATGGAACGATGTAGGTATAGTGACGCCCACGTTATAATGGCAGTGTTTGATTAGCAATGGTATTGCTCTCCTTGTCTATCACTCAACAAAGCGGATAGGGCTATCTCTTTCTCGCTTTGCTCTGTTGCCAGATCGTCTTTTAACAGTTTAGAATTATTAATTAATTACGAAAATATTTATACCCTTACCCTTACTTTGATATAGACTCATGTATGTCGGCTTGATCCTGTTTTTGTGAGGGCCTGGCATAATTCGCTGAATTTAAATCCAATTCAATCATTATAAATTCATATATTCATATGTAAATTCATTATGAAATTATTGAAAAATATAATATATTGCTTATTAAAATATAATTGATTATTTTAAATGAGAATGAACAGTTAATATTAAATCAATAAACCTGTATCAGCTACCGTCTATAGAAAGCCTTGAGAAGACAGAGAATCGGCAACGTTGTTCTCCTATCTTTCTCCACAGCCATTATAACGTGGACCTCATTATACACAGAATGAGATTGTGATACAGTGAATTCAATAGGTAACTGATACTAAGACAAATCTACAGTTGATTTTTCTTTGTTCAGACCTATTCAAGGAAACAAAAAACGAATGAATCTAATTTGACTGATAGTCAATCTATCTAATTACAAAAAAGTTATGAAAAACTGCATTGGAGAAATAAATAAACATAATAACATTAGTTACAATCAACTTTTTTATTCAAGGTAACCAAAAAACAACAAGTTTGGATCGTTCTATCAAGAATTCACTTCATAATAATTTTCTTGTTAATTTATGTTGGTAATGGAATTTTTCTACCAGTTTCAGTTCCAGAAATTAAGATAGTCTATGATGTTTAAGATGGTTTGATTTCAAAACAGCAAATTAAGAAGTTCATTATTGTCTCAAACCAGATTACTTTCATTTTTCAAGTTTTGATTTTGTTCCTAAATGATTTCTGAAAATAATAATATGGATACTGTACTCTACTTTTCAAATTGATTTTGTTGAACATCAAAAAATGTTTACTTGAAATGTCATTATTAGGATGCTCTTTTGATATACCGTAGTGAAACTCAAAAAAAAACTTTCACTTCAAAAATATAATTTGAATACGGTACTCTACTTTTCAAATTAATTTTGTTAAACTTGATAAAATGTTCACTTGATATCTCATTATTTGGATGCTCTTTTGATATACCGTAGTGAAACTCGAGAAAAACTTTCACTTCAAGAATATAATTTGAATACGGTACTCTACTTTTCAAATTAATTTTGTTCAACTTGATAAAATGTTCACTTGAAATCTCATTATTAGCTCTTTTGATAAACCGTAGTGGAACTAAAAAAAACTTTCTCTTCAAAAATATAATTTGAATACGGTAATCTACTTTTCAAATTAATTTTGTTAAACTTGATAAATTGTTCACTTGGAATCTCATTATTAGGATGCTCTTTTGATATGTATGTATACCTTAGTGAAACTAAAAAAAAAACTTTCACTTCAAGAATATAATTTGAATACGGTACTTTTCTTTTCAAATTAATTTTGTAAAACTTGATAAAATGTTCACTTGGAATCTCATTATTAGGATGCTCTTTTGATATACCGTAGTGAAATTCGAGAAAAAACTTCCACTTTAAGAATATAATTTGAATACGGTACTCTACTTTTCAAATTAATTTAGTTAAACTTCAAAAAATGTTACTTGAAACCTCATTATTGGGATGCTCTTTTAATATATCGTAGTGAAACTCGAGGAAAAACTTTCACTTCAAGAATATCATTTGAATACGGTACTCTTCTTTTCAAATTAATTTTGTTACACTTGATAAATTGTTCACTTGGTATCTCATTATTAGGATGCTATTCTGATATAACGTAGTGAAACTCAAAAAAAACTTCCACTTGAAAATATAATTTGAATACGGTAATCTACTTTTCAAATTAATTTTTTTAAACTTGATAAAATGTTCACTTGAAATCTCATTATCAGGATGCTCTTTTGATATATCGTAGTGGATCTAAAAATAAAACAAAACTTTCTCTTCAAAACTCAGTGTTTACAAAGCAACAAAACATCAGTCTCATAAGATTGTGGAGCTTAACCAGAGTTTTCACTCCAAAACTCAGTGAAAATCATCAACACTCTCCAAATACAATTCAGGCTTATCATAGCCCAACTGTTCAGGTGTATCAATCCCCAGCTCAAGCAAGGTAGGCCGTATCTCCTGCAAAATATACGGATAAAATAACCGCAAGTTTCGGACCACATTTAAACTTGACCGCTTCCAAAAACCGCACCGCCAGGGAGTAATCGCTGACGCGTCGGCAAGCCTTTAAAACTGCGCAGATAATCCGCGGATCTGGAACACAGTCGTAGCTTACCAGATTGTTAATACCTTGGCGCACCTCCCAACCGTCAATGTCGGGTTTGTTGAAGTAGGTTTCAAAACGACAGTCGAAATCTTCATCACTTTCGGCGTGAGATGAATAGGACTTGGACACTCCAGGTTGGTTTGGGAATGCCTTCATAGTTACTCCAGGTTGCCTTCATGAGAGTCGAGTAGGTTTTCAAAGCTGTTACTTGAGTTTGGTTCAAGTGTGCCATCACAGTTACTTGAGGTTGCTGTTCAGTAGAAAGATAGGCTTGTTTTCTGATGGACAGTTTGTTTGTCAAAAGTTTTGTTGAGGGTAAAAGCATTGACAGAGTCGAGTAGTTCTTGACAGTTACTTGAGGTTGATTCAAGTATGCCATCACAGTTACTTGAGGTTGCAGTTTAGTAGACAGAAAATCTTGTTTTTCGATGGACAGTTTGTTAGTCAAAAGTTGTGTTGAGGGTAAAAGCATTGACAGAGTCGAGTAGCTCTTGACAGTTACTTGAGGTTGGTTCAAGTATGCCATCAAAGTTACTTGAGGTTGCAGTTTAGTAGAAAGATAGGCTTGTTTTCTGATTGACAGTTTGTTAGTCAAAAGTTGTGTTGAGGGTGAAAGCATTGGCAGAGTCGAGTAGTTCTTGAGAGTTAATTGAGACTGATTGATGAAACTATTTTGATATTGTTGTGTAACTGGATTAGTGTCAGAATAAATTTTGGAAGCAGATCTACTCGATTTACAAATCTTACTAGTGAAGGATCTTAAGCCGATCATGATGTTAAGTTTTCAAAAATTTAGTAATCAGTACATAAAACACAACTTTCTCAGTAATTGATGAGTAACCAGTACATGAAACAAGTTATTTAATTGAAGGTTATGTTCAAGTAAGAATTTGTAAACATAGAATATGAGGTGGTGAATCTAAATATAAATAAATACGATACTCAACTGACTAAGAATATGACAGGCTAGCAAAAATCAAGGAAAATTAAACTTGGAAAATAGTTGAGAATGTTTTTTTGAATTATCTTGATGATGTTTATTAATTCAGTTGATTACAAGACTTCCTCATAAAAATGAAATAAACTAGATGAGGAGAGAAGGAGAAGAGATTTGTGGTAACGAACCGTATGAATTATGAAAGAAAGTTATCAAAATAAACTACCGATAATAATATTGTTCTGATGTTTTCGTTCACAAAGAGAATAGCACTTCACCAATGTATCTGCAGAAATCTTCAAAACTAGAAGAAACGACCTTCCAAACCTCAATTGGAATCGTTGAAAGATTACAATATTAGAAGCACTCTAAACAATACTACATCAAGAAAGTTCCAAAGCAATTTTTTTCAAATAACAAATTAAATCAGGTGATGTTTACATAGAAAGCTATAGTATACTTTAACAAAATCTGGGGAAAAGAATTTACTGGTGAAGCTTTTTCTTCTTTCTTACATGATATAAGATAAAATATTGATATTTTTAATGGGTTTAAATCGTTCTATCAATAATTTTCTTAATAATTTGTGTTGGTGATGAATTTTTCTACGAGTTTCAGTTCCAAAAATAACAGATAATATTTTTTACATTTGAACGTCAAAATCGTTCCAACCTGATAATGGTTTATTTACTGATGAAATTCAATTCTTCTTTCCCAGCTGTATCAAGGCCATTAAGTGCTACGATTACTATCTCTGACTATTCGTTACAGTCTTCTGACTTACATTTTCCATTTATTGGATTTGTATTTTTACTTTCCTTGCCCTATTAGCCTACCATATGTAAGGAAAGTATTGCTTTCCGAAAAAAATTAAGGTATCCCAATTTCTTAATTTCTATACGTTTCAAGGTCCCCTGAGTCCAAAAAAGTGGTTTTTGGGTATTGGTCTGTATGTGGGGTGTGTGTGGTGTGTGGTGTGTGTGTATGAGTGTGTGTGTGTGTGGTGTTGTGTGTGTGTGGTGTGGGACGTTATATGAATGTTCCCCTTTATTGTCTGGCGTTGTGTGGTGGAGGGGGCAATTATACGGTGATGCGCATAGCATAATCGCCAGTTGCCGATTGACAGCCAATCGAACAGCTCACTTCTCGTAATGTCGATTTTTGCAAAGTGATCTATTAATTTATTGTGATTTATTACAAGTGTCGTCTCGTCTCGTATCGTGATCTGGACCCGGGATCCTAGAAGCAAGGAGGATTTGGACATGAAGGTAGGCCTATGTTATTGTGCACTTAGCCATTTTAATTGTTCAACTTGCTACCCGACGCCAGACAACCCAAAAAGTTCTCGATGTAATATTGATACAGTTCACAAACAGAGTGCTGTTTGAGCCAGCCTCTGTCGAATTAAACAATGTTGTGTGTGCGTGTGTGTGTGTGTGGTGTGTGTGTGTGTGTGTGTGTGTGTGTGTGGTGTGTGTGTGGTGTGTGTGTGTGTGTGTGTGTGTGTGTGTGTGTGTGTGTGTGTGTATGTGTGTGTGTGTGTGTGTGGTGTGGTGTGTGTGTGTGGTGTGTGTGTGTGTGTGTGTGTGTGTGTGTGTGTGTGTGTGTGTGTGTATGAGTGTATGTGCGTCTGTATACACGATATCTCATCTCCCAATTAACGGAATGACTCGAAATTTGGAACTTAAGGTCCTTCCCCTAGAAGGATCCGACACGAACAATTTCGAACAAATCAAATTCAAGATGACGGCTAAAATGGCGAAAATGTTGTCAAAAACCGGGGGTTTCGCGATTTTCTCGAAAACGGCTCCAACGATTTTGAATAAAGTTATACCTAAAATAGTCATTGATGAGCTCTATCAAGTGCCACAAGTCCCATATCTGTAAAAATTTCAGGAGCTCCTCCCCATCAATGCATAGTGTGTTTTTAGATTCCCAATTATCAGGCTTCCGATACAATATAAACAAAAAATTTCAAGTGGAAGAGATTGAGCATAAAAATCTTTACAATTAATATTCAGTGACATTTTCACCTGAAATTGGAAATAAGCTCGAAATTCGAGAAAATGTGTTTATTAAATAATGCAAACGGTTGGCAACTGTTGATTCTATTAAATCATTCACTATGAAGAGATAGCAGATCTCGTGTGTATCCAGCGTTATTGTCCTGTCACCAGCTGGCTCAGATCTTTGAATAGTAGACTTGAGATGCGCGGGTACATTAGCGTCAGGTGATCAATTTTCATAACGGCAAGGAAAGTTGTGTGAGTGCGCCACACCAGATTTTTATACCTGATACGTGTTCTCTATTATCTTCTTATCAACAAATTATTTTCCAATGTTCAACTACTGTAGCTTTACCTTCTTTGTAGAAAAGCTACCTACTGTTTTCAGAATTTTCTTAGATGATAATGCGACCAGAAAACAGTCATCTGAGAAAGAAATGTTCTGATGATATAAAGGCAGAGGTGGATTGGAAAAGGAACTGCAAAATAGCTGGGAGAAAGGAAGAGGGTAGCGGGACGATGATGTGGAGGAGAAAGAGAAGAAGGAGGAGGAGGAGAAGAAGAAGGAGGATGATGAGGAGGAGGAGTAGACGTAAGAGGAGGTGGAGGATGAAGAAGAAGAGGAGGAGGAGAAGGAGGTGGATGATAAGAAAGATAATGAGGGTGAGAATGATGAGGAAGTGGTGGAGGAGAAGGAGGAGGAGTAGAGAGAGAAAACAATGTCAAAGGCGAATGTGAGAAGATGAGGAGGTGAACAAATATTTTGACAGGTGAAGCTAAGCAAAGAGAAGTGGATGATGATGATGCTGATAGTACTTAGAAGCTGTGTTGTCACTAGAGGAGACATTTAATCTCTTACACGGCTGATTAACCTCTTCATTTTCCACTTTTCCTCCTATCCTTCTTCTTCTTCTTTTTCTTCTACTTTTCTTCTTCTTTTTCACCGTCATCATTCTCTTCTTCTTCTTCTTCTTCTTCTTCTTCTTCTTCTTCTTCTTCTTCTTCTTCTTCTTCTTCTTCTTTTTCTTCTCCTTTCTTCTCCTCCGGCTCCTCCTCCTCCTCTTTCCATCTGAAGGTCTGCAGCTGCACAAATCCTCATGTTTTCCCTCTCTACTTTCTAGTTTTTCTTCTACATTTTGTTTGCCTGAATCTTTTTTTTTGTGTTTTTTTTCTCCTTATTCTACTGTATCCGCACAAAATCTTCTTCTTCTTTTTCATTTTTGCTGCTCTTCTAAAAACAGAGGCTACTGGAATGATTATTCTATCGAAAAATGCGGGATGACCCTGGAAAAGCTGATTTTTAGTATTATCTGTGTATTCTAAATGATTGAAAGAATAAGACGTTGATTTTATCAATACCACTATAATATAATATTATAAAGTGGTATTAACAGCATCCATATATAATAGCTATTTATGTATTAAGAGCGTAATGCACCACTTTATCGCTCGCGCAAAACAGTTATCAAGCGACGCCAAGTGGAGCGTGATAATTTTGCAAGAGCGATAAAAGAAGCATTACGCGCGAATTACATACAAATTTTTTTCTCAACTACTGCACAAACCTGTTGAATCACTTATATCTGGCGGAATTTATAATAATTCGTCTACACTGATATCCATCATGGCTGTAGAATCGGTACAATTACCGACTTTTTAGGTTAAGATCTGACCGACAGTGGTTTGTCTATTGGTGAGCTGCTTATCATCAGCTGATTAGCGAGTGTAAAGAAACTCTTCTGCGCATGCGCGAACGATTTGCGAGCGTAAAGAAAATCTACTGCGCATGCGCAGATGGTTAGCGAGCGAAAAAGTAGATTCTCCTCAGAAATAAGCTGTTTTACGAGGAGAATTGAGTATGTAAATTATTTCTTTACGCGCAGTTGTCGAAAAAAAATATTTTAGACTCATGCTCTCCAAGGGTCTAATCAAAAGCTTGACCAACAAAAATCGTTAATAATTTAAAATACTCCCATAAACATCCTTGGTAAATTAGAAATCTATATGCAAAGTTTGAATTAAAATTTCTTCCTTCTTCTTCTTCTTCTTCTTCTTCTTCTTCTTCTTCTTCTTCTTCTTCTTCTTTTCTTCTTCTTCTTCATATTTTTCGCGGTCGTCGTCTTCTTCTTCATCTACTTCTCCGTCTTCTCCGTTCTTCTTCTCCTTCTTCTTTTTTATCTTCTTCTTCCTCTTCTTCACCTCCTTCTTCTTCTTCTTCTTCTTCTTCTCCGCTCTTCTTCTTCTTCTTCTTCTTCTTCTTCTTCTTCTTCTTCTTCTCTTCCTTCTTGTTCTTCTTCTTCTTCTTCTTCTTCTTCCTCTTCCTCTTCTCCATTCTTCTTCTTATCCGATATAATACGCGGATTAATGTAACAGAAGGAAATGATTAAAGATTCATAGGAAAGCGAGGGGCCAATATTATTGCTTATGCAGATATTGGTGCATATAGACAGTCATGTAATCAGGTCAGATGTGACCATCTGTGAAGTGTTCAGGCCCCTTAATTTTTGTGATCTGGGTCCTCAGATGCAATCATAAATATCTCAACTCAATAATCGAAACTTCATGCAACGTATTCCCGATGCTGATGGCATCAACAATAAAAGTAATAAAACACAATTTTGGATGCTGGCCGCAGGTATCAGTTTGCCAAGTTTTCACTATATCAAGTATTCAATTTTACAAGTTCGTCAAGTTTTAAGTATGTCAAGTTCTCGATTCGTCAAGTTTTCAGTATGTTACGTTTTCAGTATGTCAAGTTTTCAGTACGAATCAAGTTTCCAATTCGTCCAGTTTTCAGTAAGTCAAATTTTCAATTCGATAAGATCTCAGTTAATCAAGTTCTCATTTAATCAAGTTTACAGTTATCCAAGTTCTCAGTTCATCATCAAGTTTTTAGTAAGTCATGTATTCAGTTTGTCTTGTTTTCAGTATTTTTCAAATTTTCATTTTGTTTACTGTTCACTATCTGTGAATAGCTTCTCACCTATTGTTATTTGAAAAATTCGACTGAGTCATTGTCGATATTGTAGAACCGTTCCATAATTGAATAAAAACACACAAATATGTTTTCAAATTCTACACAGTTTTATGCGAGTTTTCCATTTCAACTTAGAGCCTAGATTTATTAATCAATGTAACATTTTCATAATTTATTCAAACTCCCATAATATAGGTTATGTTTAGCATCTTCGTTTAGAAGAAGAAGCTGAACATAACCTATATTATGGGAGTTTGGATAAATTATGAAAATGTTACATTGATTGATAAATCTATAGTGAGGTCCACGTTATAATGGCAGTGGATAAAGATGGAAGAATAGCAATGCCGATTCTCTGCATCAATTAATTATATTTCTACACTGTCGAAATCATAATTGGCATCTTTGTGGACCTAGAAAGAGATAGTACCACCGGCTTTGTCAAATGATAGACAAGGATAGCAAAACCAAAGTTGATCAAATACTGTCATTATAACGTGGACCTCACTATAGGCTCTAAGTTGAAATGAAAAACTCCCATAGAACTGTGTAGAATTTGACAACATATTTGTGTTTTATTCAATTATTGTTATTTCAATATTTTTAACATATAGGCCACTTGGTTGATTTCTTACTTCACAACAATTCAGCAATGTGATCGTAGATAAAATAGTGTATAGGCCTACTACAGTTTTATATGGTATTTAAAGCACTCGTGAGATGCATCTTAACTCTACATCTAACTCGTGCCTCAGAAAAACATGGTCCAAAAACAATCAGGCAACGTTGCGGAGGTAGAAGAGGATAGAGCTATCCTATAATATTAAGCGAGCAATTTCTGTATTTATATATCTGGCTATTTTTATATCTGGTTATTTATGTTTTACGGATCTCGGAAACGGCTCTAACGATTTTCACGAAATTTGGAACATAGTAGGTTTATGATAGAAAGATTCGATTGCACTAGGTCTCATTCTTTGGAAAACTCGCTGAACGACATTAAATGTTATCATCCTTGGAAAACAGATGATAATTTCGTCGTCTCTCGATAACAGAAGATGCGTGTGCCTGTGTGGGAGAGACAGAATTATTTCCAGCTGTGTAATCATAATCAATCAGCGAGAAATTTTATCTAGCTAGACAATTTAATCAATTTGATCAACATAATCTGATTTGATGACATGACATGATAATCCTCCTAAACTGGAGTATATCATAATTTTCAAAGTTGATCATTATTTGACAATTTCAAGTGATTAGTGAGTGTTATTTTGTTATTCAATTTGGTTTATATATAATCTAGATTATAAATTCCTTGTTTTCAAATGTTTGAACAGAAAATTGAACCCTGAATTCAAGTGTATGGAACAAAACCTACTTTCTGGACTATTTATAGTGTATAAATCAAAATTCGGGAAAGAATCCGTTTTGGGCTGTACCTGTTAGTACTTCCCCAATCATTTTAAAGAATTGTGTTCGGTTTATCAAAAGTCAATAAATGAATAACGAGCGAAGCTCGGTGACCCGATATTTTGCTTTGAATCTCACTATATCCTTCCACCCAGTAACCTTAGTTTGTCCTAAAATAATCAAATTGAGGTGTTAAGCTGCGTTTATTAACAAGAAGTTATCAACTTGACTGAATCGTCAAAAATTTCTCTTGACAAAAGTTAATAACTCATGTTTCTAACAGAAAATTCCTTGTTATTAACAAGATCTTGTTATCAATATAATTGACTTCCATATGATTTCATTTAACGAGAGTATTCATATGATATAACAGCCGGAATAAAAAGCAAAAAATTGTCTTCAAATTTGAATTGAAACATCTGTGTGATCTTCATCTGATCTAATGTAAATAAATTGATATAATGCGTTTACACCAGAGTTTAAAACAAAGACCTTGAAGATGCATAGTCTCACATGCAGCGCTAGTGTCGTACTTGGAATTGAAATCGGCCATTGAGGGGGCAACTATAAGATTATTAAATACCAATGCCTTTGTAATCTATGGTATTACAAATATATATATTATATAATATCTCGTGCTAAAATGGCGGCCTTCAATTTCAAGTAAGAGCTATCATTGGGAAGATGATATGAATGCCTATGCAGGCATTGTGGGTCTATATCTCTTTAAAGTCTTTGGTTTAAAACAGAAGTTTTCAACATAAGTTAATAACATTTTCTTTTGGCTGCTAGTTTTGTTATCAACAAAAGTTAATAACTTTGTCACGTGTTTTGTCTGCAGCTGTAGTTATTAGGGAACAGCTGTAGTTGTAGAGTTGGGATGCTGGGCGAGGAGGTTGCGGGGAAGATAGTAACCTGTTATTAACAAAAGTTACCGAATCTCGATGGATAACATAAATCTTGTTAATAACAAGGAATTTTCTGTTGAAAACACGAGTTATCAACTTTTTTCAAGAGAATTTTTTGTCGATTCAGTCAAGTTGACAACTTTTTATTAATAACTCATGTTATCAACTCCGGTGTAAACGCAACTCAACATAATGTTATTAACTTTCGTAATTAACATCAGTTGATAACAAAAATGTTAAAAACTTGTGTTATTAACTCCGGTGTAAACGCAGCTTTAGTCGTTTGATTCCAATATTGATTGTTATGAGCGAAAACTGGAATACTACATACAGTACAATTACACAATTGGGATGAACAACGAATACTCCTCCACCAAATTGATGTTCATTGATGTTCGTTCTTAATACTCAAATAAATTTTCCCTAGTTTAGAGCACCAATCAACGTGCCTAACTGAATTAAGCTCCAATCAGATTTTTTTTTTATTGAGTGGAAATTCATTGCAGAAAATTTGTTGGAGTGATTTGAGAACTCGCTTTGTTGTATAATATAGAGACGACTCAATTAATAACCTGTACGGAGTTTTTGGATTTGCATCGTCAGCAGAAAAGATTTCTAATTCATGCGCGCTAATTCGGTGCTCTCAAAAAGCTTAATTACAGGACGCGATAAAAAGTACAAGAATGTCTTCCATCTCTCCTTTGGCCGTCTCACTCATTTCGTATACTTCAGCTCGTTTGCCTTCTTTTCAATCAATAGTTGGATGCGCGATATTTTCACCAGAATGAAGAAGAAAACGTTCAGGACGAAGAGGAAGCGAAAGAGGTAGAAGAAGAAGAAGAAGAAGAAGAAGAAGAAGAAGATGATGATGATGATGATGATGATGATGATGATGATGATGAGATGATGATGATGATGATGATGATGATGATGATGATGATGATCAATACCGTTCAATGTAACCTGTGTTATTTATCTTTACTTTTCTCTCGACAGAACTAATATTCTATCTGATACTAAAGTACTAAAACTATGAAAGGTGGGTAAACTAGTTTAGGTGAGCAAACTAGTGGACTAGGAATGGTCGATAAAGAAGGAGATGGAGAATAAGGAGGCGAAAATAGAAAGAAATGCGATGAAGAATGGGGGAAACCTTGTTTTCAGCAGCTGAGGTGCCAAAGAAAACCCCCAACTCTTCAATGGGCGGACTCTATTCAGGGTTTTCAAGCTCAGCTGTTTTTCTCGTAAGGAGCCCAAAGAATTGTAGCGACTTTTTCAAAATCCCAACAGAAAGAAGAAACTGATTTCTGCTGAAAATCTGGTGTATTCCCACATAAAACTGTCATCATTTCTCCTAGATAACATAAACTCTTCTCATATAACCAACACTGTCAGTTTGAAATCAAAAGAGATGCGGTAAGTTTCATCTTCAACTGGCAGTATTCATTGAAAGTAACATAAATGTTTCTGATTCTAAAAATGATGACAGTAGAGGGTGGATGGGATTGAGATCTTGAGGTTGTATTTCAAAGAAAAGTAGTCAGTCTGTCTGTGTGGGTGATAATCCTCTTAAGATTAAGGGTGTTCTTTGAAAAGAGATTTTAGCTGTGAAACGGTGAAATAAATACACATGAAATGGAGAGAAATAGGGTGAGATCCATTTTGAACCTTCAGAATTGGTTAAATGGGACGCATTTACGTGGTGCTGAAGGTTTGAAGTAATTCTCTTGAGGTGGCCCAAGTTTCTTTAGATTTTTAAGTGTGAAAACCGTTGAATGGAAAAGGCTCTTAAACGTATCCTAACATGGTACTCATTTATAACATATTTGTTGGGCAGTTTATCTATTCTATTCTAAATATATATAAAAGCGAAATGGCACTCACTCACTCACTCACTCACTCACTCGCATAACTAAAAATCTACCGGACCAAAAACGTTCAAATTTGGTAGGTATGTTCAGTTGGCCTTTAGAGGCGCACTAAGAAATCTTTTAGCAATATTTTAACTCTAAGGGTTGTTTTTAAGGGTTTAAAGTTCGTCTTTTAGCATGTATATTCTTCTTCTCCCAATCTCTTAATTATAATTGTAATTTCCATATCACATGTTACTATAGAACTATAATCTAGATAGAGTACCTCTTCGAAACAGTTGTTAACTGGCAACTAAATTAATAATTTTGTCAGGTTGGCATTAAGTTGAGTTGACTTTGTTAGGTTGGCACCAAGTTGAAGATTTAAATGCATTTATCGCGAAAAAATTGATTGGGCACTGCTACTTCAATCCTGGGAATATTTATTATAGCAGTCAGGCTCGCTTTGCTCGCCATATCCGTTTAGCCAGACGTTTAGTCTGGATCCCCGACTGGATCGTCCAGCATATGATAAAAATGCTCAAATAATGAAAAATGCAGGCGAGCGAAGCGAGCCTGCTGATATCATTCTTGGACAATCCATTCGGGGGTCCAGACGGATAGACGGATATGGCGAGCGAAGCGAGCCTGACGGCTAGTCTATAATATAATATAGAAAATAACCGGCCTTTTAGGGCCGGTTACCGAGCTCGGGATTTAGCTAAGTCCAAGACTTTAAACAGCTGGAGTCAGAAAATTGGCTTTCTAAAACGGGGCGTAGTCGCAGCTTTTATAACAGTAGTCGTAGTTTTTATTTTCTCATTTCTATAATAAATTGGAAACGTTTCTCCTTGACGGAATTAGACATTCCTAAATAGTTCAAAATAGCTTAAACTTTACACTATTTTCTCTTTATTTTATTTTGTGTTCAATTTTCTAGTTTTTCGAAATTTAATTCAAACGTGACTATGACAATGACTGCGACTATGCCCCGTTTTGGAAAACCAATTTTCTGACTCCAGCTGTTTAAAGTCTAGGACTTAGCTGAATCCCGAGCTCAGAAACCGACCCTTAATCAAAGTAAAGAAAATTCTACCTTTGAAACCTACGCAAACAAGGTTATGATCATCTAAGCTTATAGAGGTAGGATGAACTGAAATCCAGAAGAACTGAGACTCTTCCAATAAATTGACTCCTAACTTCAGTTTGTTTGAATGTTCCGCCCACTGTGGGCGGGCCGGCGGGCGTCTCTCGGCTCGGCCAATGGCAGACTGTAACCTTGACAGGTCTATCAACTAACAATCATATGGCTTCATTCTGAAGTGCGCCTTCTTGACATTCAAGTTTCCAGTTCACAAGACCATTGATGATGGTCTAGCAACCGATATCAATTAACCAATTCGAAAATGAACTATAGTGAGGTCCATGTTATAATGGCAGTGGATAAAGATAGAAGATTAGCGATACCGTTTATCTGCATTAATTAATTATATTTCTACACTGTCAAAAATATAATTGGCATCGTTGTGGACCTAGAAAAGGATAGTACCACCGGCTTTGTCGAATGATAAACTAGGATAGCGAAACCAAAGTTGATCAAATACTGTCATTATAACGTGGACCGCACTATAGTGGTTTTGTTAATTTCAAGTTGTACTATTATTAAAACATAACATGGATCCCAAAATTTGAAGTTTAGAGTGTTTGGGCTACAAATCTTATAGGCCCAATTTCAAGAGAGCAAAAAAGTGGTTTGAGCCACGGTTGATTCTAAACCAACAAAAAATAACTCTACAGAACCTACAGTAACTATATTACCCGAAATTTTTTTTTGAAATTAGATTATTAGAAGTTCAATCCAATAAATTGGATGAGGAAATACACTAACATTGGAATAGATCTTTTTATTAATATAAATATTTATCTATCAGTGTTTCCCAAAAAGTGGTCCGCGAAAGCTCTGGAAGTGGTTCGTAAGAAGCCCTAGGGAGGAAAAATTGATGTTTTAAGCGTTATTAGTGTTATTTGAATTGAATTTATTAGTATTATAATATAAAAGTATAATCAATTTCCCTTCGAAAATGTTATTGACCGAACGAAGTGAGGTCTAAGATTCAAGTCGACGGTTTGGCATTTCTCTTAATGTTTAAATGTTTATATGTTGCGCATTTACGGCGAAACGTGGTAATAGATTTTCATGAAATTTGACAGGTATGTTCCTTTTTAAATTGCGCGTCGACGTATATACTAGATTTTTGGAAATTTTGAATTTCAAGGATAATATAAAAGGAAAAAGGAGCCTCCTTCATACGCCAATATTAGAGTAAAAAATCAGACTATAGTACATTCTGGAATAGAAAATAATAAATTCTATTCATTGTTCAAATTAACATAATTATTAATTATTTATGGAATACAAATTCAAACGTGAACTGATTTTGTTAACATTTAAAACAGTTGACATCAGGTACTTGTGGATGAGAATACTGCGTGAGGTCTACTGTTCACAGAACTACTAGTACCAAACTCATCGGAAAATCAAAATATGTTTCCAATCAGTAAAAGTAGTGATAAGTTCCAAATTACGAATGTAATAAGATAGGACTATAAAGCTTGTTTGGAATCTTACTGGCGGATTTGTACCACGTGATCGAGATAGCCAATCAAAAGCGTGACAGTCAATGACCATACTATGGGTAATGCTCCGCGTTCGCTCCGATCATGAACGTTACGGGAGATGTTAGCTCTTCTCGCGTTCCACTCTTGCTCCCCGGTCGATCATCAATCGATCTGCTCGAGTGACGTTCGGTTGCGGAGCAGAGGGAAAGTCTGTACGCACCTTTAGATATCAAAACCAAATAAATATAGTAAAGCCAAAGTCGGAAAGAGGTTTTATCGAATGTGATAGTGGTTCTGAAAAAATCATCCACCGATACAAACCCATTCATCGGTTTATTTACGACTTGTTGTCGATTTTCGGTCAGTTTGGACGATTTCACTTTCAAACCCATTTCTGTGACTCCATTGAACCTAGTTTGTTTTTCCAATATTATTCCACAAGTCAAAAACGCTTTATCCATCCGACAAAAACAGAAAATAATAGCGAAACGCAAAACTTGTTTATGTTTTCGCTTCCCTTACATAAACATAAACATCCCTTTTAGTTTCCACCGCTATTTCCGCTATTGACCTTCCTTTCTACCCCTTTTTGATTTCACTTTATTTTCCTCTGTGCTAGTATTCATATATTTGTCGTTGGGGTTGATGTACCCCATGGCATTAGGCCTACATTAATTCATAAATATGATCCTAGTATGAATCCAATTATGATACAGTAGTCGTGTCCTTTAGATAAAACTCAATCTCCCTATGCTAATAGAAATACTTGACACTGCTCAGTTCTTGTCGAATATACTGGAATGAATAGGATAACTTTATTTTGTCTAATATACTATTGTGATGTGACTACATGATTCGTTGGTGTTTCAACAAATGATTATTGACTCTCTGAAAAGGTTATAAAATATATATTTCCCATCAACACACGACCGGAGAGATTGATTGATTGATTGAGTACTTTATTTATGTAGATTACATTTTATACTGGCTTATACACTTATATACCATAGCTCACAATACAGCAAAATTATAGATGAATTTACATTATATAGAGTAAGAAAATAATTATTGAACTGTATGAGATATGAAAAAAGCAATAAATTTGGAATAACTATAGATAATATTGTTATGCATCTACATAAATTGGCGGAGCTTTGGACATATCAATGTCCATTCTTCGGGAAGAATATTGAAAATATCCTTCCCACTATCTCTCTACCAAATAAGAGAGAGAGGGAGAGAGAGAGGGTGAGAGAGAGAGAGGGAGTGAGTGTGAGAGAGATTAGATTAGATTTCTTTATTTATGTATGTTACAATATTTACTGGCTCATACACTAATTTACATCAAATGACGGTAATGCTAATTATTCAACGAATTTTACCAAGTATAGATAATGGTGTTGTGTATCGAGTGGAGATAATACTGTATCATTTTTGGTGATACTGTATCATTTATGGTGATAAAGAGAAAATATAGCATAAGAAAATATCCCATGGTATAGATCGTTTATGTTCCAAATTTCAAGCAGAATTTTTGTCAACTCAAGCCGATTACTGTAGATTACTGTCAATAATTTATTACTGTTTTGGTGGGGTGACAGTGTATGAACGGCACAGTATTTATTTATTTATACATTGATAGATACAATATCATTTTCAACTATGAATGATTGGGAAAGTAACAACAGGCTTAAAGCCCAAAACTGTTCCTTTCCCAAATTTAGATAGAAATGGCCAAAAAAGGTTATGTTTACACTTAATGATTCTTGTCCAATTTTGAGTCCAAAATCTCAACTCAAAAGAACTCTCAACTAGAGCTCTTTATTTATATAAGTTACAATATTTACTGGTTCATACACCAATTTACATCAAATGACAGTATTTCTAATTATTCAATGAATTTTAAAAAGTATAAAAAAATGAATCAATGACAATAGAAATATAGAATGCAATTTGAATAATGATAATATAATATTATGTTGTAACTTCATTAATCGGCGGTGCTTCAACAAATAATTGTTGATTGTCTGAAAAGGATATAAAATAATAGTCTTCCAATTAAAACACGACCGGGATAGAGAGAGGCTGATAGAGAGAGTGAGAAAGAGATTAGATTAGATTAGATTTCTTTATTTATGTATGTTACAATATTTACTGGCTTATACACTAATTTACATTAAATGACGGTAATGCTAATTATCCAACGAATTTTACAAAGTATAAATAATTAATCAATGAGAATAAATATAGAATGCAATTAGAATAACGATAATATAATATTGTGATTGCGATGTAACTTCATAAATCGGCGGTGTTTCAACAAATAATTGTCGATTCTATAAGAAGGATATAAAATATCCTCCCCATTAACACACGACCGGGTTGTGATGAATTAGAGCTGTTGGGAATTATAACTCGAAGTAATGCTCAAAAAAGAAACTCTACTTAATAAGTTAAAAACTAGTTGATTTGAATCTTAGAATAATTATGGGATGAATGAATGAATGAAATTAGAATAAGTAATAGTGAATACAATATTGCATTAATAAATAAAATTAGTTAAATGGAACAAAAGAAACAGGGAGGGTGAGAGGGTAGGATAGATAGAGAGAAAGGCTCAAAGAGAGAGAGAGAGAGAGTGAGTGAGAGAGAGAAATACAGAAACAATCAAACAATCCCTGCGATAAGAAAATAGTTGGTCGAAATTGATTCAACTTGCTAATTGGTAAACTTGGATGGAAATTAATTAACCTGTTCACTCTTCGACATCAGTCGTTTCTACCCCCCCCCCCCTGATAACCACCATTTCCCCCCACGGATATCTCCCCTCAATAACAATACCCCACCCCACCATCTTCAGTTACCAACAGTGTGGCGTCGTAACAGACCGCAATAGTTAGGAATGATTGACCAAGGCGATCTCTTGTGAGGTCCACGTTATAATGGCAGTATTTTTATTGACATTGGTGTGCTATCCTTGTCTATCATTAGAAAAGCAAAAAAGAAGTGAGAGAAAAAAAGGAGAAGATGAAGATGATAATATGAATGACGAGAAGATAAATGGAGAAAAGAGAAATGAGTAGAAGTAGGAGGAGAAGGAGGAGGAGAGAGGGGGGAGAAGGATGAGAAGGAGTAGATGATGATGATGATGATAATGATGATAAGAATAGGGAGAAGACGCTAACTAACATCTATCCTCCCCTTCTTACCCTCGTGAATCTTGTACCCTATTATTGTTGTTCAAGCCATAATTGAAGCAAAATACAACAGTAAATCAACATTGGTTCTATTCATGAAGTACCTTCATACCATAGCTTTCTTTTTAGAGTAGTGATTGTGCAGAATTGTTCATCCAAATGTTTCTTGTCTGATCGATTAATCTATCCTAGTAGTTCTGTGAACAGTAGACCTCACGCAGTATTCTCATCCACAAGTATCTGAGATTGAAACTATAGACCTTATGAAAATACAGCAATAGACTGGCTTCTCCACACATCTGTGTCAGCTGATTTATAATGAATAATTCTATAGTCTGATTTCTACTCTAATATTGGCGTATGAAGAAGGCTCCTTTTTCCTTTTATATTATCCTTGAAATGCAAAAAATCCAAAAACCTCGTATATACGTCGACGCGCAATTAAAAAAGGAACATACCGGTCAAATTTCATGAAAATCTATTACCGCGTTTCGCTGTAAATGCGCAACATATAAACATTTAAACATTAAGAGAAATGCCAAATCGACGACTTGAATCTTAGACCTCACTTCGCTCGGTCAACTACAATGAAGGAGAGAACTGGCTTACTGTACTGATTAACTTAAAATGTTGCATATGGATTCTTAATTAACCGAGGATGGTTATAGGCCTATTTTCAGTTCTTCAAGATTCCATGACGTCAAGTTTTCAGTAATGAAAATTATGTATGACGCAATATCACGTCTGAAATACTGGACTGATTAACTTGAAATTTTGCATATAGATTTTTAATTAACCGAGCATGGTTAAAGGCCTATTTTCAATTCTTCAAGATTTCATGACGTCAAGTTTTCAGTAATGAAAATTAGGTATGACGCATCATCACGTCTGAACTACTAAACTGATTAACTTGAAATTTTGCATATAGATTCTAATTAACCGAGGATGGTTATAGGCCTATTTTCAGTTCTTCAAGATTC
>NW_024091413.1:0-21784 GCF_014356525.2 Nilaparvata lugens
GGCCCAGATGGAATCTTATTGCATAAGATAATATACAAGATAGATAGTATCTATGGTTGAATTGGAGAGAAATCTGCTTATACTTATTTTATGGTACAATAAATAACTCTTCATCTTTGATCAGAATATACACATACCTATGATCAAATGTTAGTTTGATACTAATTTGAATCTATAAAGTAGTGACATTACATTTGCATATTTTTGAAGGATATATAAGTCTAGTTATTTCAATGAAAAAATACACATATTCAATCTGAAAATTCAGTTATTTCTGTAGGGTCTTTTTTCACTTGATAATTTTTTATTCAATAAGCTGGTACCCTTTATTCATTTCCGAATACACAAGATAATAAATTCAGTCATTTATCCCATTTTTATGTTTCGAATTTACAAATTTAAAATCTTGATTCAGAAGCTACTCGACTTTGTTGCTCGACTTTGAGGTTTTAAAACTTGACATTCTATATATTCCAAGATAGATTCAGACGAAAATTGAATCACTAATAATAATTCTGAATATAATAGATTCTGTTAAAAATCGAATGACTAACAAAAATTCTGAATTCAAAAATGTTGGTTCAACAAGATAATTAACTCACCTTCATTTTTGCTGCTTGGAGAATTCGGTTCAAATTGATGATCAATGTCAAAATCCTTCATTTTCATACTGCTACTAATGACTCACGTCAGAATTAATATGTTTATTCAGCTTTTTCCTCTGTTCAACTTGTTGCTTGAAGCAAACGAATGTTTAATTGAATGGAATCGGCATATGCTTCAACTACATGTTTCAAGCTCCAAATGAAATTTGCTCTTCAACACATTTTTGAAATATTTCTCAAAATATAAGACAATGCTGAATTTTCAAAAGTTTTTTAAATGATTGGGAATAATCATTAATCTCTAGGTCCGATCAATTTATCCATCCTACCTATATATCTATATTGTACAGCGTGTTATAATAATAGGTAAATTAATATAGGGATTTCAACTCTTCATAATTATTCAACTCTTTTACATTGAACTTACAGTTGTATGTCGAGTAAAAGAGTAACTCAATAGTTTCACTTGAAACCTTATAAATGTTGAATGAAAAAGACTAAGAAATTGTCAAAAAACCACTGATTTATTGATAATTAGAAATAAGTGAGTATTTGTATTGCAATAATCGAATTAATAATTGCATTTACAATCAAAATATAAGAAAAACAAAAACCCTCCCATAGATTATGGAGCATTATCCTTGAAATACAAATTTAGTCTAGAATGCTCTTGTGAAAATCATATTGAAATTTCTTGAAATCCCAGCTATTCATCAGCTATTGCATTGAACAGCACAAGATCTTCAGAGAATCATCAATTGCAATTAACTTCTATTATGGATCAATAAATTATGGATTATATTATATTATGGTTGAATTGGGATATGGGAAGAAGTTTCATTTGTTTCATTCAGAAGTCTAGTCTAGGATAATATAAGAGATGGATTTCGTAGATGTTGTGAAGTCGAAGTCTTAAAATAGCAGTCCAATATTATTTTCAGATGGTTGCTCTATTGATCTTATTTAAATAATAATACTTTATTATTCGTATGCAGAAAACTTATCAAATAGCAGTTTTCTCTAACAGTGATGTGATGATGAGTTACATTTAAAAAAAAATCGACAGATATCATCTACTCATGATTTTTTATGCTTATTCAAATCAGGTGTGTGAAATGAATGAATTTCAACCTATTTATTATCGATCATCAGATAATCAATACTCATATTAATGAGACCAGACTGAATGGAAAATTAAACAGACAATGTACAATTTTTTCCCTGGTTTCAATAAGTTAAGGTACTAGTGCTTTGCGACGTTTTTTTCAGTTTGTTAAAATGTATTCTATCGGAAGGGAACGAGAATTCAATTCATCTATACTTTGAACTAGCCTATAATTGAATAATAATTCTTTAAGGCTGCTTCTCATCACAAACTGCATCTCTTACAGATATACAATTCAATTTATCAATACTTTGAACAATAATAGAATTAGAATTCTTCAATGGTGTTTCTTATCACGAACTGCTTACTATCAAATCACACTTTTGTTATTATGAAGAACGACTAGCAGTTGAATTTCTGAATAAATGAATTTATTCACTTACTAATAATAATAATATCGAGTGACCTGGCTGACTGAGGTCTGGTGTCAGAGTTTTCAGCTCGCAACTGATCAATTTCAGGGCCTCCGACATGACCTAACGACAGTTTTTAGACAGCCGGGTCCGACGACTTAACGTGTTCATCCGGAAAACTTACTGTGACAACTAGATCTTTTGGTAGGTCCACCAAGTTCCTAGTCGTACAATCTTTCCTGTCGAAAGATCTTGTTGTCACAGTTCGTGTTGGTAAAGTCGTTGGTCCCGGCTGACTAAAAACTGTCGTTAGGTCATGTCAGGGGCCCTGAAATTGATCAGTTGCAAGCTGAAAACTCTTACATCAGGCCTCAACCAGCCGAATCACTCAATAGTATGTGAATAAATTAATTTATTGAAGAAATTTGACTGTTAGTGATTCTTTCCAGAAACAAAAAATCTGGTGTGGCGCACTCACACAACTTTCCTTGTTGTTATGGAAATTGATTACGTGACGCTAGTGTTCCCGCGCATCTCAACAACATTTCCGCCATTTTAGCCGCCATCTTGAATCCCAATCGATCGAAATTGTTCGTGTCGTATCCTTATATTGTAAGAACCTTACGTTCCAAATTTCAAGTCATTTCGTTAATTGAGAGATGAGATATCGTGTACACAGACGCACATACACTCATACACACACACACACACACACACACACACACACACACACACACACACACACACACACACACACACACACACACACACACACACACACACACATACACACACACACACATACAGACCAATACCCAAAAACCACTTCTTTGGACTCAGGGGACTTTGAAACGTATAGAAATTTAGAAATTGGAGTACCTTAATTTTTTTCGGAAAGCAATACTTTCCTTACCTATGGTAATAGGGCAAGGAAAGTAAAAATGATTGATAATTAGATTGGAAAGGGAATACTCATGGATAAGTTATAGGCATTCAAGAATTAATTACAATATTTTTATTGAACATGTGACATTTAATAAATATTTTCCCTCTGTAGCTCTGAATTGCATCACTTATAGAGAAGCTCCATTTCATTTCAGTTTAACTACTTCATAGATTCAGTTTCTACGAAATAGCGCTTGCTATCCTGATCTTTAATCTCTGTATCGAAGATCTGGTTAATCAATATCCATTGGATCATCAATATAATCATCATAATTCTCCTTCACTGGTTCATCAATATCCATCGGATCATCAACATAATCATCATCATCATCATCATAATCATCATATGTCTCTGAAGGACCACTTGAGGAGGTGGCGTCAGAGTCCTCATATCTAACAATCAAAGATTCGGATAGATATATCGAGACTAGTAGAAAGAGAAATGTGCGTTTCATCTGTAGAAAATGAAATTAATTCAATCTCATTGGTCATATTTTTATCAGAAATTATCAGTAACAGAAACATAAATTTAAAAGTTATTGAATGCATAGCTATAAATTGTTACCTTTCTGGTTAGGGCTACTCGTAATTTATCAAGAAATATTAAAATAAATAGAAAATCCAAGTACCCTTTTTTGAAAATTTCACTCACAACTCATGTTTCAGCATTAATCTCATTATCAAATTAATGACTTAGATTTAGTAGAAAGCACTTGGATTTTTTATGTCGGATTGATTGGATGCTGACTTCATAATCCAGAGGCGCGGGTTCGAATCCCAGCCCCGGATATGATATTTTTCTCGGGACACTCCCGTGGTTTGGTCCCAGCTGCCTAGAAATACTACCTCCGTAAACAAATCCGTAGAGTGCATTTGTGTTATGTCAGCACAGGTAGGGCTCCTACACCAATAAAAAAACTAACTGATATAGATCAGCTGGAATCAACGAATTTTTATTGGTGTAAGAGCCCTACCTGTGCTGATGTCACCAGAATGCACTACGGCTTTTGGAGTGATCCGTGGTCTAGTGGATAGAGTGCTTGCGTAGCAGCATAGAGATCCCGGGTTCAAACCCTCTCAATAACAAAAGTTTTTCAACCAGATCACTCCCGTGTTATCGGATGGGCACGTTAAATTGTCGGTCCCGGCTGAAGTATGACAGTCGTAAGGCCCATTGACGGCTTAAATTATATATTTCGGCGGTGGGACCTTCCCGCAAGGGACTCCCCACCAACAAAAGCCATACGAATTTACTTTACTACGGCTTTGTTTACGGAGGTAGTGCTAGAAAGCAGTCGTAAGGTCATGTCAGAGGCCCTGAAATTGATCAGTTGTGACCTGAAAACTCTGACACCAGACCTGAGCCAGCCAGGTCACTCTATATTATTATTTATTCCTATTTCTTGAATATAAAATGTTACCCACTATATTCTTTTCCCAATTGAAGTAATATCATCGGTCTCTGTCTTTGTTACTCGTCACCAACACCAAGGTTTGACAATTGGAAAAGCCATTCTAATCAGAAACACATTTTTTCAAGATAAAAATGCAGAGCTTGCCTTTCCGGGTTAAGGTTAGAGGTTCTGGAGTTGATACTGAGGTTTTAATGATGACGCCAAATAGCATAATGCATCGCAATATTTCCTTTCCACTTCTTGTGCTAACCCAAAATATCTATAACTTATCAATCTGTAGGCCAATACATTGCTTTTATTGAAAAACAATAGAATTTGATTCAAAGATAACATCACTAGCGATAGAATATGAGAATTTATTCCAAGCTACAATAACCTCATTCCTTTTTCAAAACTTTTGTTCATAAAAATTTGGGAGAAAGACAGTTTTGGGCTCTGCCTGTTGTCTTCTCCCAATCATATTATATATATATATTATATATATATATATATATTTTTTTTTTTATTTATCCATAGACAATAGCTACAATGAAGGTAAAAACAACAGACATTCGCCCATAACTGCTTTAAACCTCAATTTGGAATACACGGTCTAGAGGTTATGTAAATAATAACTCAATTCACACACTATTTTGAGTCCAAAAAATGTATGTATCACAATAATTTTGGATTTATAATATTGTAATAATAATTTGTGATTGTCAATATTTTATTTTTATTGATGAGATTCAATTGACACAGTCAGAATGTGTTATCATATAACAATGCTCCCCGTACAATCAATACTATGACAGTATGAAGTGAATTCATTGTGCATTCTATTAAATTATGAATTTTCATCTACTGAACGTTGAAACATTGACAGAGAAAAATAATCAATCATGAAAAAATTGATGAAAAAATTGCAAAAAGCATTCAATAATATTCTCATCAGATCCAACGATTTATCATGACTGAAATCAATAGATAACTCACCATCATGTTGTCAATTTGAAGTTCCCAGCTCAAATTTATAATTGAAATAAAACTTCTCGTTTTCTTCTGTTTGATCATGTGGTGTTCATAGACTTCGTGCGATGTTATAATATGTTTATTCAGCTTTTCCTGTTGTTGAATTTTCAACGGAGAATCAATTATTATTGATATGATATATAAGCTATCCAACTCAAAGATTCAAATTTGAACGAAGGTTGAATTTGTACCTAATTAATTCATTTCTTTTGAAAAAAAAACAACTTTCATTTACTTATAATTAAACCTATGGAAACATACTAATAACATACAAATACATCCTTATTTTGTGTTTTTGTAGAGGTAATGTTAATGTTGTGCTGAATATCCACATTGATAGGAAGCGACTGGAGATCATCAAAGCTGTCAATTTATTGCCACAATTTGAGATAGTAGTTTTGGTTGTTTCAGCACTATCAATCTCTAGCGAACTTTAACCTTGAACAGCAGAATATTATTATACTCTTAGTGCCGGTTGCAGAACAGCCGGTTGAATTTTAACCGTGATTAATTCCACGAGAACCAATCAGAGAAGCCGTCTTTTCGAAAACGTCTTTTCTGGTTGGTTCTCGTGGAATCAATCACGGTTTAAATTTAACCGGCTCTTGTGCAACCTGGCCGTAGTATTTACGGAGCTCCACTATTCGGCGCTAGCTGTTAAACAATGGAGGTTTAGCTCTACTCTCATTGGTCGAGACTAGACACGCCTAAGTTTACCAATATGGCAATGAGAACAGTTTAAGAACAAGCGAGAATCCAACCGGGCACCTCCTGTTTGCCATGCAGGTTTTTTATATCTCAAATCAAATCAAATCAATAAGGTTTTATTCACTCTTATTTACTCTTCTGAATTTATTTATTTATTATCTCATTTATTTGGAATCTGTCCTAACAATGTTTCCAAGATAATTTTTCTACGGAACGTTTATCAAATTTTTAAATCATAAACACAATAAATTTCTCATTCCATTTTCCATCATTCATGATTGACCATGAAATATGAAAAGGGTATTATCCCAGTCAACGAAGTGTTATAGAGGGAAAAGTTGGGAAGACAATTTTTTGACCCCGCAGTTCTGGTTAGGGTAGTGAGGAGGTAGACATATCAAAAGTCTCCACCCCCTTCCCATTTTGCTAAAGGGGTGGGGGTGGTTCAAAGGTAACATTTTTTGGTTTCTCTAATATAGCCTAACTCGAAAACTATGCATTTTACAGACATGACTTACTTTCAAGAAATTAAAGCTTACATAATTTCCTACTATATTGATCGCATAACTTTTTCTATATCTCTCTCACTTCTCGAGATATTCGCTCTAAAAGATGACATTTTTGAAAAAGACACATTTTCCTTCTATTTTCTGCTATTTTTGCTCTTATAACTTTTTGAATATCGATGGGAAAAATCCATGCTGATCATGAGCTTATAGAGCATCAAATTCTCTTCAATTTGATGTTCATTTTCACAAGTTTACGCACATCCCCACGACTGTTTCAGCAGCTTCAATGTTGAGTGTAAGATCTTCAGTTATGCAAAAATTGACCAATAATTGACAAAGGAATTTGGAGAGAATGTTTTGAACACAATTTTTGACTTCGCAGCTTTGTTGGGACCAGTTAGGGGGTGAACATATCGAAAGTCCCTATCCCTACACCTTGTGCTAGAAGGATGAGGGTGGTTTAAAAGTTGAATTTTTCAATGTTTTGCTTACACGCTCATATCTTGAGAAAAATGCGTTCATACAGACCATTACCCAAAAACCACTTTTTTGGACTCAGGGGACCTTGAAACGTATAGAAATTTAGAAATTGGGGTACCTTAATTTTTTTCGGGAAGCAATACTTTCCTTACCTATGGTAATAGGGCAGGGAAAGTGAAAACTAGACCTACTGAGTACTGAAATCTTGAAGAATTCAAAATAGGCATATAACCATTCAGGGTGAATTAATAATCAATATGGAAGATTTCAAGTTAATCAGTCTAGTAGTTCAGACGTGATGATACGTCGTTCGTTAATCTCCTATCTCGTACGTGTATAAGCCAATTCTTTCCTTTACTTTATTAAAGACTAGTTTCTATTTAGAAACTTGACAAACTGAAAAGTTGATTTAACTTGATTGAAAACAAGTTAATCAGTCTAGTAGTTGAGACATGATGATACGTCATTCGTAAATTTCCAAATTTTTTACGCTTATAAGCCAGTTCTTTCCTTCATTATATTATTATAGATGACAGATGTTTATTTTCTGTGCCAGAATTCTCCATTTTTATACTTCTTTTAATGATCCCACGTCATGAAGATGCAATCCTTTCATTATTCACTTGACATAAAGGATAAATCATTTGATTGATTTGATTGATTGATTGATTGATTGATTGATTGATTGATTGATTGAGTACTTTATCTATGTAAATTACAATATATACTGGCTTATACACTTATATACAATAGCTTTCAAGACAGCAAAATTATAGATGAATTTACATATAATATAGATCAAGAAAAAAATTATTGAACTGTATATGATATGAAAAAGCAAATTGTAATATAATAACTATAGATAATAATTATATTGCTATGCATCTACATAAATTGGCGGAGCTTTGGACATACCAATGTCCATTCTTCGGAAAGAATATTAAAAATATCCTACCCACTAACTCTCTACCAAAACATTTTTGAGAGGAAGTATCAGGAACTGATTTGAAATAACGTGATATTATTCCGTAGTAGCATATGTTTTTTTTCAACTTGATAATCTATATATATTATATAAATAAAAGCGAAATGGCACTCACTGACTGACTGACTGACTGACTGACTGATTGACTCACTCACTCTCTCGCAGAACTAAAAATCTACCGGACCAAAAACGTTCAAATTTGGTAGGTATGTTCAGTTGCCCCTTTAGAGGCGCACTAAGAAATCTTTCAGCGATATTTTAATTCTAAGGGTGGTTTTCAAGGGTTTAAAGTTCTTTTAGCATGTATATTCTTCTTATTCCAATATCTTAGAATCATAATTGAAATGTCCATACCATATATTAATATAGAACTATAATCTAGAGAGAGTACCTCTTCGAAACAGTTGTTCTGGTAACTAAATTAAAAATTTTGTCAGGTTGGCATTAAAAGTTGAGTTGACTTTGTTAGGTTGGCACCAAGTTGAAGATTGAAATGCATTTATCCAATTAGCCAAAATTAGCGTTTTCCCAGCTTTTCTGCGTTTCCTCATCTTTTTTAATAATTGATGGAAATATATTTAAAAAAAAATCAGTACACAGGTTTAGCTGTGGTGGAAGAATTTTGTTTGTCAAAGATACGCCGATATAGAAACAGGTGTTTTTCGAGATCAAATGGACATAATACGTCCAAATTAGGTACAGAGGTTCCGCTGAGGTCTACATGCAGGCGAGCGAAGCGAGCCCGCTGATCTCATTATTTTGGACGATCCAGTCGGGGGTCCAGGGGGCGGAGCCCCCTGGCTAGACGGATATGGCAAGCGAAGCGAGCCTGACGGCTAGTTGCATTATATAGCCGAAAGTCGAAACATGTCGTGAATAAATAATTCAAAAAGGGTACTCACATTTCAAATCTCATTTATATTGTGATGGTTTTACTACATCAATAGGTGAATTGGCTTGAATTCGATTTGAAATAAACTGATATCACTCCAGAGTATCATAGATAATAGTTCCATCGTAGTAGGTAACTTGAATCCAATTTTCTACACTAGCTACGGAGTCTATTTCAATTTCAAACAGGGTTTCGCTCCAATATTACGTTAAATTTCATATTTGGAATGTTTTTTGAGTCGTCAGACTCCAGGAGAAATACTGTGCTCTTAATACATGTGTTTCTGTCATGAACAGAGACTCATATGATATGAGAGACTGGTAGCTTTTTATCATGAACAGGAATGGATTTCTCACATTTCGTGTAAGGGATATAAGAGGCAGAAAAAGGGGAGTAAAAATGGAGAAAGGGAGGAGCAGGGAAAGATTGAATATGTCTGCCATATTCCGGACATCAACTCAATTCTAGTCGATTTCTTCCAGCCTTGGGAGAAGTAGTTGGTATAATCTTCATTCGATTCTGTCGCTCCTTCTTTTGCAAGATATACTTGGACATTTTTTTTCGAGTAGACTCGGAAAAAAGGGGAGGAGGGTGGATGAGAATCAGAAGAGAGAAAAAATCAGAGAGTGGAGAGGAGGAGGATATTTTGTGAAGAAGTTGTAGAGGAGAGGAAATGAGAAGAAGCCATGGTGAGGAGGAGACAGAGAGAAGAGGAGTTTGAGAATGAGTGAGGAACAGAGAGAGTGAGAGAGTAAGTGAGAATCAAAGGAGGGAAAGAAACAGGATTGGAAGAGAGGAGAATCTGTTGTTGAGAAGTTGTATAGGAGTTGTACAGGAGAATGTGTGGAAGAGTAATGGTGAAGAAGAGAAAGAGAAGAGTTTGAAAATGAGTTTGAGAAGAGAGAGAGAGTTCGAGAGGCTGAGAGTGTAAGAGTGTAAGTGAGTGAGAGAAGGGAGGAGGTTTAAGAATGATGGTGAGACGGAGGTGTTTGGGAATAAGGAAGAAACAAAGAGGAGTTTGAGAAAGAGGAAGAAAGAGTTTGGGAATGAGGAAGAAATAGAGAGGAGTTGTGGAATAAGTAAGAAACAGAGAGAAAGAGAGCGAGAGAGCGAGAGTGTGTGAGAGAGAGTAAAAGTGTGAGTGAGTGTGAGGGAGAGGTTTGAGAATGAGTGTGAAACAGAGGTGTTTCGGCATATGGGAGAATGGAAGAGAATTTGGGGAGAGAGAAAGAAAGAGTTTGGGAATGGGTGAGAAACAAAGGGAGTGAGAGAGAGAGAGAGTGTGAGTGAGAGAAAAAGGGAAGTTTGTGAATAAGGGTGAGGAGGAGGTGTTTGGAAATGAGGAAAGAAAGCGAGAGAAGTGTTGAAAAAGGAAGAAAGAGATTGAGAATGAGAAAGAAAGAGAGAAAGTGTGAGAAAATAAGAGGGAGAGAGGTTGGTGTTTTGGAATAAGGAAGAAAGAAAGAGGAGTTTGGGAATGAGGGAGAAACAAGGGGATTGATTTGATTGATTGAGTACTTTATCGATGTAGATTACAATATATACTGCTTTCACACTTATATACAATAGCTTACAATACAGCAATATTATGGATGAATTTACATAATATAGACTAAGAAAATGATTTTTGAACTGCATATGATATGAAAAAAGCATGATTGGTAATAGCTATAGATAATATTGTTATGCATCTACAAAAATTGGCGGAGCTTTGGAAATATCAATGTCCATTCTTCGAAAAGAATATTCGAAATATCCTTCCCACTAACTCTCTACCCTCTCTATGAGGGAGAGAGGTTGATGTTCCGGAATAAAGAAGGAAGAGAGAGGAGTTTAGGAATGAGGAAGGATGAGAGAGAAAGAGGAAATTGTTTAGATTGGATTGGAGTTCTCTATCCATGTATGTATACATTAGGGATGAGGAAGAAGAGAGAAGAATAATTGGAAATGAAGCAGTAGACAAGAAAGTTTAGGAAAGAGGGATTGAAGAAGGATGGAGAGTGTTCAAAGTAGAAAATAATTCTCTTTCGCGGTACTTCCTTAGACAATTTAAAGCAAGATGATAGATGACATGGAGAGATAAGAATAGCCTAAAGTGAGAAAATAATTGGAAAGACGATATGAGTAGAGAACAGTAGGGTAGTTTTAAAATGACTATGGATCTAATTCTTGAATTAAAACCTCTTCTTGGAAGCTTTCATTCTATATTATTTCATATCTTTATTGATTGATTCATACAATTAGTACATCAACAAAATAATAGGGCGAGAAAAAATATGGTAACCGTGTGCCATTCCTCTCCCAAATTTAGATAAGGTTACACATAGTCCGAAATTAGTTGTTCCCTTGGACAACTTCTAGGTACTAGAGAAAAAGGGAGGAGATATAAAAAGAAAGTAGCGGATTGAGAGAGGAAAGTGGAGAAAATGTAGAGGAAAAAGTATGAGAATGAAGGAATAGACGGAATTTTACGATATAGAGGTGCTATTTGCAAGATTCTCCATCAATGTTTTTAGAGAAAGAGATGTATCAAAGAAGAAGAGATAAAGAATAGTCCGATTGGATTATTATGAGAGAATAAGTGAGTGAAAAGTCAATAATAAGTAGCCTATCTGATAAAAAATGAGGAAATAAGAGATTAGAAATCAAAGTGAAGAAACAAAGAAAGAAAATTGAAGAGAGAATAATCATGGAAGAGGAAGTGATGAGAAAAATAGGGGAGGTGTAGGCTACAGTAACTACATTACCCACAGTATGGCCATTGACTGTCACGCTTCTGATTGGTTAGCTCGGTCACATGGTACAAAACATTCCAAACAAACTTTCAAGTCCTATCTTATAGCATTAGACATTTGGAACTTATTACTTATTCTACCGATTGGAAACATATTATGAACTTAAGATGAGTTTGATATATCATTTTCGAAGAGAAATTATACTTTAATATAGTCGAAAAAGATAACTTCAAAAAACACTAAAAAAGCCTAGAACATCAATTTTCCTTCCCTCGGACTCCTCGCGGACCACTTCTAGAGCTTTCGCGGACAACTTATTGGGAACCAGTGATCTAGATAAATATGTAGAAAGATAAATTTTAATTTTGTGTATTTCCTCATCCCATTTATTGGATCAAACTTGAAATAATCCAATTTCAAAATATTTTTCGTGGCTCAATTGAATATGACATTTTATGAAGTATTTAACCATGATTGAGTGCTGATTGAAGACGTCTTGGCTTCTCTGATTGGTCCTCTTCAGTACTGAGTACCCTACCCATAACATGTTGGATGAATTTAATGAAGAATTTATTACAATATCATGACACATTTCAAAAGTTTTATGGTTCAAAGTTTCATCTTCAATTTTCACTAGCTATTATCTACGATTCACTATTTCAAGTTCCAAAACTATATTGGGAATATAGAAGAAAACATTAAAGTAATTATATCGAACTTAATAATCACAAAAATCCACTTGAATAAGTCAAAGCAAGCGATCTTACTTATAATTCCATATAAGCTCCATTGTAAAATTCAAATATTTGGAATCTTCATGGCGGCGGCGGCGGGAAAAAAAATTCCAATGGCCATACTGTGGGTAATATAGTTACTGTAGTGTAGGCTAACAGTAATACAAGACTCAACCTATTTCGGACTATGTGTAACCTTATCTAAATTTGGGAGAGGAAAAGCACAAGGTTACGTTATTTTTTCTCTCCATATCATTTTGATGATGTACTGGTATGAATCAATAAAAAAACAATAATAGTGGTTTTCTGTGAAGTGTGAAGTTTTAGCTCGAAAATTTAGATAAGGTTACACATAGTCCGAAATTAGTTGTTCCCTTGGACAACTTCTAGGTACTAGAGAAAAAGGGAGGAGATATAAAAAGAAAGTAGCGGATTGAGAGAGGAAAGTGGAGAAAATGTAGAGGAAAAAGTATGAGAATGAAGGAATAGACGGAATTTTACGATATAGAGGTGCTATTTGCAAGATTCTCCAACCAATTTTCTTTGAGAAAGAGATGTAAAGAAGAAGAAGGAGAGATTAAGAATAGTCCGATTGGATTATTATGAGAGAATAAGTGAGTGAAAAGTCAATAATAAAGTAGCCTATCTGATAAAAAATGAGGAAATAAGAGATTAGAAATCAAAGTGAAGAAACAAAGAAAGAAAATTGAAGAGAGAATAATCATGGAAGAGGAAGTGATGAGAAAAATAGGGGAGGTGTAGGCTACAGTAACTACATTACCCACAGTATGGCCATTGACTGTCACGCTTCTGATTGGTTAGCTCGGTCACATGGTACAAAACATTCCAAACAAACTTTCAAGTCCTATCTTATAGCATTAGACATTTGGAACTTATTACTTATTCTACCGATTGGAAACATATTATGAACTTAAGATGAGTTTGATATATCATTTTCGAAGAGAAATTATACTTTAATATAGTCGAAAAAGATAACTTCAAAAAACACTAAAAAAGCCTAGAACATCAATTTTCCTTCCCTCGGACTCCTCGCGGACCACTTCTAGAGCTTTCGCGGACAACTTATTGGGAACCAGTGATCTAGATAAATATGTAGAAAGATAAATTTTAATTTTGTGTATTTCCTCATCCCATTTATTGGATCAAACTTGAAATAATCCAATTTCAAAATATTTTTCGTGGCTCAATTGAATATGACATTTTATGAAGTATTTAACCATGATTGAGTGCTGATTGAAGACGTCTTGGCTTCTCTGATTGGTCCTCTTCAGTACTGAGTACCCTACCCATAACATGTTGGATGAATTTAATGAAGAATTTATTACAATATCATGACACATTTCAAAAGTTTTATGGTTCAAAGTTTCATCTTCAATTTTCACTAGCTATTATCTACGATTCACTATTTCAAGTTCCAAAACTATATTGGGAATATAGAAGAAAACATTAAAGTAATTATATCGAACTTAATAATCACAAAAATCCACTTGAATAAGTCAAAGCAAGCGATCTTACTTATAATTCCATATAAGCTCCATTGTAAAATTCAAATATTTGGAATCTTCATGGCGGCGGCGGCGGGAAAAAAAATTCCAATGGCCATACTGTGGGTAATATAGTTACTGTAGTGTAGGCTAACAGTAATACAAGACTCAACCTATTTCGGACTATGTGTAACCTTATCTAAATTTGGGAGAGGAATAGCACAAGGTTACATTATTTTCTCTCTTCCTATCATTTTTGATTATGTACTTGTATGAATCAATAAAGAATAAGAATCAATATCGAAAGAATAATAAGAGAAACTGTTATGATTTCATCAACTGACAGATTAGATAAGAAGCAAAGAAAGAAAATACAAGTATAAAGAAGAAAGAGGAGAGATAAAGAAGAGAGGAAGGGAGGAAAATGTATATAGATAAAAGAAGAACGTTACAAAGGCAGAGAAGTAGACTAGCAAAGAAGAAGTGATAGATTACATCCTGAAGATGACACTCAGCTCTTGATAAGGTCTCTTTGCCATCCAAGATATTGATATCAAAATATAGATTGGAATAGGATCATGTCATCTTCCTTTGAACGATGTATGAAATGACTTTCCATTCAAATTGACTTTTCTTGGTGCCTCTGCAGTGGAAGGTACTATCACGGCCATCTATCTATCTATGGTTCTCTATATCTGTCTATCTATATCAACTTACACTCAAAAGTTACTGATGGAGTCTTCAAATTATTCTTGATTCTATTCTATTGTTCACTTACATTTCCAGAGAGGAACAAGATGAAATTTAATTTCATCATTCCCCATTCACATTATTTATAGAGAGACCCAAAATGTAATTCAATTTTATCGAAATTTAATGCAATACACAATTTAATTTGCAATCCAATCTACACGTTCCTCAATTCAAATATCAAAACAAATTTGTAATTGCGAATTATTGCGAATACACTACACAAGAATTTGTTGATATTTTGCATTATGAATTTTATTAAATTACTAACCGTCAGGCTCGCTTCGCTCGCCATATCCGTCTAGCCAGGGGACTCCACCCCCTGGACCCACGGCTGGTTCGTCCAAAAATGAGATCATCGGGCTCGCTTTGCTCGCCTGCATTTTTCATTCGAGCATGCATCATTCCATCAGAAAGTCGAAGTACCAAGAATACTCAGAAAGCTGTGAAAAACCCTGATTTTGGGCGTATCTTTGATGAAATATTAAAGTCATCTTATCACAAATTTTTTAGACCCCAGCTAAACCTCTGTATCAAGTTTTAACATTTTCTGTCTATTACTTGATAAGAGGACTGAGAAAACGCAAAAAACTGCTAATTTGGGCGTATATCTGGCGTTATTTCAAATTCCTTCTAACACAACATTATTACACTCTATCTGGATTTCTGTACTGGATTTGAACAATTTTTCTCGATAAATCTGCGAAAAAGCAAAAAAAACGCTGAAAAAATGCTAATTTTGGGCGTATTTTTGACGTTATTGCAAATTCCTTCCAACACAATACTATTACACCCTAGCTGAGCTTCTGTACTGAATTTGAACATTTTTCTGTTCATTTGTTCTCGATAAAGCTGAGAAAACGCCAAAAAACGCTGGAAAAACGCTGATTTCGGGCGTATCTTTGGAGATTTTTCCAAATCCGTTCTTAGAGCACCTCTAAAGGGCCAACTGAACATACCTACCAAATTTGAACGTTTATGGTCCGGTAGATTTTTAGTTCTGCAAGTGAGTGAGCGAGTCAGTCAGTCAGTCAGTCAGTGAGTGCCACTTCGCTTTTATTTTTTATTTTATTTATTTAAGTTTATAGTTTCCACAGAGTAGCACTGATTGAGAGAGAAAAACTGAGGACAAGGAGTACTATTTTTCTCCCAAATTCAGATAATATTATTATAAATGTTTCAATTATTGAATAATGAACACAAATAATGAATATTTTTTGATCAGCTGTTTTTCGATCACCTTAGTTCCATGTTAGCGGCTGGAAAAGAATTCTGTTCTGACGTCAGACGAGAGTCGTCTGCAAACAATGTCTTTCAGATCTACTTAGGGACTGAAAAACAGCTGCTTTCTGTGCAGTGTGGCGGAAACCCAATTTTCTGACTCCAGCTCTTTTAAGTTTAGAGCTTAGCAACCGGCTCTTAATGTTCAATACAACTTACGAATTGATTGACAATATAATTCACAATCCAATGCAATATCTAATCCAAAATAAATATACAATATACTATCAAGTTTACAATAATTTAACTTGTATTTGGAAGTTTCCAATGTGCATGTTTACTCTAGTATATCTCCTGGTGTTGTGGAAATGATATTCTGGTAAATATCCATATTTAGACGGAAACGATTTAATATTGTCGAAATCACCGGTCAATCAAAACAAATCGAGATACCAGTTTCAGTTGATTCACCACTAATGATATAAAGTAAACTAAAAGCTCAAAAATTGAGCATCAAAATATGATGGGGTGGGGAAAGTCCTACGATTGGCCATTAGCTTTGACCAATAGAGGCTGAGCTCTACTGCCATTGGCTGAGACAAGACAACCTCCTAATTTCTCAATTTCAACTGGTGTATTATTTTCCATCAATATTATCTGATCGCTTTTCTGTTGGAGAATCTCTGTAATATACAGAAAATGATTTTTGTGAGTATGGACTGTAAATTGAGTGTGTAATTGAAGATTTTTGAATTGACTCACACAACCTAGCTACATTTGGACTGTTGTATAAATTAGAATTGGAACCGTTTTTGGCGTAAGTTAGCCTGTGGTACTTTTCTGTTAGTTGTATAATTCTGAATGATTGAATTCTGAATAAATAAATACTGTAATGTAGAAGTATTATATCTGTATATAACTTGCAAATTCAAAAAAAGGTACTTTGATTTCTATTTCTTATTCCGTATAAGTTTATTAATGTATTTGTATAGTTTATAGTTTATTGTGTATATAGGTATTTTGGTAGTTTACTGGAATTATTTGTTCTATTACCTAGTACTTTGACTACTATTACTCAATGTTTTAGTACTTTGATTGAGTTAACAGTATCTTAAAAATACTATTCAGAGAAAACTTGAATTTTAAAAAGACTTAAGAAGTGAAAATGCATTCACTATTGATAGTGACGATTGTTTCGACGTGGTGTGGGTCATCAGACTCTGAAGTTTTGTAATGGAATAAAAAACTAGTGTTCTATGTCAAATTCTACACAGTTCTATTTGGTACAGGACCATGGTTCCGTGACCATACAGGTCATATTTTCAAGCTGACTTTGATGATAGTTTTGAGTTTTTATTTCATTATGGACCGGTTGTACAACATCGACAGTGACTCAGTCGAATTTCTAAAGTTTTATTCCAAATAGTGGAAAAGTATGGATTCAGTATTATCATAGAGAAACAATAGCGTAATTGGATATCCCATGATATAGGGCGTTGATGTCGCAACTTTTACTGTTATCTCAAGCCGATTAATGTCGATTATTGTCGATTTTTACTGTTTTAACCGGGTAAGAGTGTATGTATGAACGGCACAATATGAGAGACTACCAGCGTTATAATGCTTCACGGGAAGGAACTACGTGGACTCTCGGCTTGAGATAACAGTAAAAGTTGCGACATAAAGCCCTATACCATGGGATATCCACTTATGCTATTGTTTTTCTATGGTATCATTCAGATGTTGCGAAAGTCAAAATTTCTCTAAAACTTATTAAAAATGTCTTATAATCAAGAATTATTGAAGAATTTACAAGTTATGAATTATCTCATTGACTCATTTATTTATTCATACACAAAGATACAATACAGGTAAAAACAACTGGCACTCGCCCAAAACTGCTTAAAACCCTAATTTGGAAAACACAGTCTAGAGGTTATGTAAAAATGATAACTCAATTCACACACTATTTTGAGTTCAAAAAAATATATCTACTACAATTTTGAATTTATCACATTAATCAATTTCAAAATACAAATCCAAACAAAAATCGCAATCGCTAAAAATATTGAAATTTCACTTAAATCCACAATAAATTATACTCATGTGAACCTCATGGTACCTGATCTGAATGTACAAACCCTATAATATGCAGATTGTCCCTAAACGTATTTACGTTCAATGTGGGTCACTTATAACTATATGCAGCCTGAAGCACTTCAGGGTAGATGCAGAATAATATTATAGCATTGCAATCTAGGTATCTGAAACTCAGGTTCCGGTCCTGTACACTGGAAATATGTATATCTGTACATCAGGCATCTATAAACATGATTCAACTGCGCCTGTATTATGTGTTCACTTGGTATTATATCTGTATATATAATGTAGTATGGGTTTTATATCGGTATAAATACTATGTACAGTATCATTTATATATGTATACTGCATTTGTATTAGCCTAAGCGTTCACTTGGTGCTGTATTATAATTTATTAAAGGAATCATATCTGTATGTGACTTACTATATGGGTATTATATGCATTCTATACTGTAGTATAGATATTGGCCCATATGAATGAAACCAGAGCAAATGCTCATGAGCAAAAGCATTGAGCATAAGGTTTTGCTCATAAGCAAAAGGTAGAAGCAAAAGCATTTTCTCATTTTGATATGAATAAGTTTTACCTTATACTCTTACCTTATGCTCCTGAACTCTGGAGCAAATGCTCACGTATTTAAAAGATTTTTCATCAGCTGATTCGCTTTTGTAGCCTTAGTTTGTTTTTATAGCTCTCGGAAATATGCAAGTAGTGTGCACCGCTTGTGTTTGCGTCGTCTGCTCTGTTTTATATTTTTTATGAATACAGTTTAAGGTTAGTTGAGTTTAGAATTTTGAAATAATAGCGTGGAAAAATGTCATCTCTATAATAATCTTCAGCATATTCTTATAATATCAATAGACTTCTTATAATCGTCTACACTCTCATATTCTTAAATGCCTATTTTCTATTTCGTGATGGCTATTTTTATAACAGGTAGCTTTTGTATTTATTCTTTAGTAGGAATAATGGTGATATATATCATGGTTGATTCTAAAAAGAGTTTTATAGTTCTACACTATTGGTTGTGATAGTATCTGGTATAGTTTCCACTTCCTCATACGAATTAGTTGAGCCATTTTACTATGAGCAAAAGGTGATAAGCTGCTCTAGACTAGACTCACCTTCTTTGAAGCATTTGCTTCAAAAGTTGAGCTAATGCTCTAGTTTATTCATACAATTTTGAGCAAGAGCTTTTACTTTTGAGCAAATGCTCAAACTATTTTTTTTATGAGCATGAGCAAAAGGTTTTGCTCACGTTTATTCATAGAAAATGAAGCGAATGATTCATATTTTAGAAGTATTAGCAAATGCTCAACTTTATTCATATGGGTCATTATATCTGTACATACTGTGTACGTCATATATACTGAATTCAACTGCATCTGAATTTTGCGTTTACTTTATATTTTATCTGTATTATACTGTAATATAGGTATCATATCTGTATATAGCTTACTGTATGGGTATTATACCTGTAGATACTCTTGTTATTATGCAGGGTTGAAATTTACTTGGCAGGATAGAGTAAACACTGCATACCTGAGAACAGGCTGACATTTATGGGATTGTATTTACGTTTACTAGTGTAATCAGCTCAACTGTGTTTCTGTTTCCAAATAATATCTCACACTCACTTTCTCACTCTCTCTCTCTTGATTCTGCTCTCCTTCTCACTCCATCTCAGTCTATCTTTCTCTCTCTGTCTCTCTCTCTAACTCTCTCTCTCTCTAACCTTTGGTAGAGAGTTAGTGGGGATGATATTTCTAATATTCTTTCCGAAGAATGGACATTGATATGTACAAAGCTCCAATTTATGTAGATGCATAACAATATAATTATTATTATCTATAGTTATTATATCACAAATTGCTTTTTCATATCATATACAGTTCAATAACTATTTTCTTAGTCTATATTATGTAAATTCATCTATAATTTTGCTGTATAAGCTATTGTATATAAGTGTATAAGCCAGTATATATTGTAATCTACATAAATAAAGTACTCAATCAATCAATCTCTCTCTCATGTAATCTATTATCTTTGTATTCTTATGTAAATTTTCTTATTTTGTAAAGGGTTGTGTGGCAGAGAGGACCAGGAGTCCTAACTCCGCCCTAATAAAGGCATATAATCAATCAATAAGTCTCTGTCTCTCTGACTCTATCACTCTCTCTCACTCTTCGATGGAGAGTTAGTGACGAAGATATTTTGAATATTCTTTCCGAAGACTGAACATTGATATATCCAAAGCTCCGCCAATTTATGTATATGCATAACAATATTATCTATAGTTATTCCAAATTGCTCTTTTCATATCATATACAGTTCAAAAATTATTTTCTTAGTCTATATAGCCTAATGTAAATTCATCTATAATTTTGCTGTATTGTAAGATATTCTATATAAGTGCATAAGCCAGTATATATTGTAATCTATATAAATGAAGTACTCAATCAATCAATTACTCTCTCTCTCTCTCTTTGCCGGTCATGTGTTGATGTGAAGGATATTATTTTCCATCCTTTTGAGAGAATCGACAATTATTTGTTGAAACACCGCGGATTCATGAGTTAGATCACATTATTATATCATCGTTATTCCAATTGCATTCAATCTTTATTCTCATTGTTCAATTTCCTGTACAATGTCAAATTCACTGTATTGATCAATACTGTGATTCAATGTAAATTAGTGTAAAAGCCACTGTATAATTGAACGGAGAAGACTAAGAAATTGTCAAAAAACCACTGATTGAAATCAATATGAATAATTACCACAATATCAACTTCTCAACTACAAAAAAAAACACTGTATAATTATTGTGACATAGGCTTCCTGAAAAATATTTCTAATCTAATCTCTCTCAGTTACTTTTGTATGCCAGTCAAATTCGACTATTTTTGTTGAGAGTCGATTTGTTAGGAAATCATTCTCACTAGTAATAATATATTAAAGCAAAAAAGAAAGAGAAAAAGCAAACGTCTGCATGCAGACTTGAGAAGATGTATACAGACAGACGGATTTGAAGGAGCCTGATATGGTCGAATGTTGTAACATTTGAGCATCTGAGTTTTACGGGGAATTTTCCTCCGTATGTCAGCATACGTATGTCTGCTGTAGTGTGCCTTCAACTTCAATGTTTGCTTAATGCAACTAAATTGGTGCGTATGAAAAGGATTGCTATTACCAGAGATAATAGGAATAATATTTATTAGAATGAAAATATTGAAGAAAATAAATTTCTTTACTTTATGCTATCACAGAAGTAGTTGTTTGAGGTTGAGTGCTGGACAGGACTTAACAGCCCTAACTCCGCCTTATAGAGATTTTTTTCATTTCATTTTTTTCATTTTTTCAGTTAGTGGAGCAGAATAAGTATATCAAATAAATGTGTAGTGAAAGAATTAAAAGTAATGAAATTATATATTAGAACTGTTGGCTTCACTGGAAGACTCTAGCAATAACAATTAATATTTTAGGATAAGAGATAAGAGAACAAAATCAATGGTTAGTCCTAGTGACTAGTTTTAATAGAAATAATTAAAAAAAGATTCAAGTGATAACTTTCCCGTAATACCGTAGAGTTGCTTCCTAGTCTGGGTATGATCAGAGCCTAGAAACGAACCAGTTTTTGAAAGCAGAATCATATTCTTCACAAAGGGAT
>NW_024091414.1:0-13673 GCF_014356525.2 Nilaparvata lugens
TCAATTTAAAACATTAATAAACGAAAATGATTTAGAGCAAAACTCCACGACAACACTTGTAGCCAGCCATTTTTCTAGAGAAGGGACAGGAAAAGAGACCACAAGTTGCAAGTCATGAAGCCAACGCCTCGTTCAATATCGATTTTTACAGACACGTCATCAAAAAATTATAACTTATAAGTTTAGAATTCACATTCTACATCTGTTCTCAATAAAACTTTATTTTGAAAATGTTATTTTAAATTTTTATGCATATTCTATTTAAATAAACTGTTTATCTAGTAATTTGTTAACCCTGCCTCGGTGACACCATGGAACAATGCAACAAACATTTACGATAATAAATTCTCCGTCAAAAAGTTTATCCGTCTATTGATAACTCTGACATTTACTATAAAGTTCCATAGATCTCGAATTGAAGATTCGATTCCAATGTGAGAAGAAAAATGTAATATTACAAATACCCCCCTCTTGACATAAAAAAATTTTACTGTTTGAAAATTTAAAGAAAAAATTTACATTGACCCTAATGAAAATTGTTGAAATTTAAATTCGAGAACAGTAACAATTTTTTCTAGAAAAACATTACATGTCATCCAATAATATTGAAAATTATTATAAAAATTCATCAATAGCGTTTGTTATATGTTTCCAAACATATTTCAAAGTATAGAATATCAAAATTACTTTTGATTTAGCTTTATAATTAAAGAAAAATATCTCAACAGAAAGTTTAATATGTAAAGAATAGTTTTTTGAAATTGCATATAAATTTAATAGATAGAAAAAATTTAATTTTTATTGCATAAAAAAAATTTAGTATGTTGAATAAAAAATTATTATTATTATTATTTTTTTTTTTAAATGAATTGATGAATTGTTACATTTAATTTTCACATAAAATTCAATAAATCAAAAAATGTTCATTTCTTTCACTATTGACGTGGTTGATTTTATTGATGCACATTTTGGAAAACGTCCGTTAAGGCACTCAGTATGATTTTCAGTTAAGTGTGACTCCAATGTGATGACGTTAAGTGTTGGGCTGATCTGGATGCACGTAGTGTTGGGCTGATACTTGTAGTCGACTGCTGCATACCAAACTCGATACAGGTGACATCTCAGTTAGCATTGCTTCATGTTTGTAGTAGACGGCTGCATTCCAAATTCAATACAGAGTCACATAAATTTTGTATCATATTTGTAATTATACAATGTACATTTCAGGCTTGAAATGACAATGTAATTCCTTTTTTGGAAAAGAGATAGACGCTGCATACAGGATTAATTTAGGTGAGGATTAATTTAGGTAAGGTTTGGTTTTTTGATATTTTCAGCTTTCAAGGTTTAGAGTTCTGCATACAGGAATAATTTAGGAGAGGATTTTTTGAATCAATTCTTTCATGATACTGTGACTGTTCTTCTGAATTCAAAGTTGTGAATGTGAACATGGATGGCAATTACCTCCAGGTAATGCAGTAGTGTTGAAGTTGAGATACAGAGTCAGCAATAAGCATTGGCATTGCTATTGGTGTATGCTTGGTGTCGGCTTTGGCATCGGCGTTGATTTGGCATTGGCGCAGGCATTGGCATTGGCGCAGATTTTGGCATTGGCGTAGCTATTGGCATTGGCGCAGGCATTGACATCAGCACAGGCATCGGCGTTGATTTTGGTGTTGATTTTGGTGTTGGCATCAGCATTGGCATTGCGCAGGCATTGACATCAACACAGGCATCAGCGTTGATTTTGGTGTTGGCATCAGCATTGGCACAGATTTTGGCATCAGCATTGACGCAGATATGGCTTCGGCGCAGGCATCGGCGTAGATATTGGCATTGGTGCAGCATTGGCGCAGATTTTGGCATTGGCGCAGGCATTGACGTAGCTATTGGCATTGGCGCAGGCATTGATATCAGCACAGGCATCGGCGTTGATTTTGGTGTTGGCATCAGCATTGGCGAGGGTCAATTTTTCTGTGGGTTCGAGTCCCACCAGGGGTACCATTTGCCGTGCTACCAATTTTTCCTTAAACGGTTGGAATAGCATTTAACACCTATCAAGCTAAGGATAGTTGTCGGCTCCAATAAAATAGATTCTTGATAAACTGTGAACGGATCTATTGCCTATGAATGAGAAATCCAGTTTTCAGAGCAAATTAACTTATAATCTTCAGATGAATTTACACAAATACATAAAGAGAATATATGTTAAGACTAATTATTTCAGAGTTATTACGAACTAAAATACTTATCTAGTTTACAGTTGAAACACAGTGGCTAATGGCTTGACAATACAACCGCTATTTAATAATAAACTAGTACACAATAAACTTGTATAAAACTCAATTTAAAACATAATAAACGAAAATGATTTAGAGCAAAACTCCACGACAACACTTGTAGCCAGCCATTTTTCTAGAGAAGGGACAGGAAAAGACCACAAGTTGCAAGTCATGAAGCCAACGCCTCGTTCAATATCGATTTTTACAGACACGTCATCAAAAAATTATAACTTATAAGTTTAGAATTCACATTCTACATCTGTTCTCAATAAAACTTTATTTTGAAAATGTTATTTTAAATTTTATGCATATTCTATTTAAATAAACTGTTTATCTAGTAATTTGTTAACCCTGCCTCGGTGACACCATGGAACAACGGTAGCCACGGTGACTACGATACTTAGAATCGTTGATTAAACAATACCATGCAAACAACTCCTTCAATCCGTCAATAGTAACACCTGAAGCGATACGAAAATTTGCCAACAAAGAAGGATCTTTCTGAGCGCCGGACAAGTAGGGTTGGAGCGATTCAACAGCACTAAAAAGCTTACTAACGGTAGAAACGACCAAATCAAAAATCTTTACAGCGTCATTCCAAGGTATAGATGAAATTTTTGTTAACTTAAATTCGGGTTTATGATCTACATTAAAGATGACAACAGTCTGATTACGCAAATCCAAATCCACGCGGCACTCCTGAAAATCCGAACGTACAATAGTTCTAAGTTCCTGCTGAAAACTCTTAATAATGTCTAAAAGCGCAATGCGAGTACGATCAGGACGAATCAAAACTTCACCATGTAAGGCAGTGTTTCTTGAATGTAATGTTTTTCGAATTAACTGGTTCGGTAATGTAGGCTTTGAATTCATGATAATAGAGCGGAAGGAAGATGACGACACACACAGATATAAGACTCACAACGTTAGCAATGTGGGACTTCTGTTATCTCTCGACTTTCATCGACGTTGGCGAGGGTCAATTTTTCTGTGGGTTCGAGTCCCACCAGGGGTACCATTTGCCGTGCTACCAATTTTTCCTTAAACGGTTGGAATAGCATTTAACACCTATCAAGCTAAGGATAGTTGTCGGCTCCAATAAAATAGATTCTTGATAAACTGTGAACGGATCTATTGCCTATGAATGAGAAATCCAGTTTTCAGAGCAAATTACTTATAATCTTCAGATGAATTTACACAAATACATAAAGAGAATATATGTTAAGACTAATTATTTCAGAGTTATTACGAACTAAAATACTTATCTAGTTTACAGTTGAAACACAGTGGCTAATGGCTTGACAATACAAACCGCTATTTAATAATAAACTAGTACACAATAAACTTGTATAAAACTCAATTTAAAACATTAATAAACGAAAATGATTTAGAGCAAAACTCCACGACAACACTTGTAGCCAGCCATTTTTCTAGAGAAGGGACAGGAAAAGAGACCACAAGTTGCAAGTCATGAAGCCAACGCCTCGTTCAATATCGATTTTTACAGACACGTCACGAAAAAATTATAACTTATAAGTTTAGAATTCACATTCTACATCTGTTCTCAATAAAACTTTATTTTAAAAATGTTATTTTAAATTTTTATACATATTCTATTTAAATAAACTGTTTATCTAGTAATTTGTTAACCCTGCCTCGGTGACACCATGGAACAACGGTAGCCACGGTGACTACGATACTTAGAATCGTTGATTAAACAATACCATGCAAACAACTCCTTCAATCCGTCAATAGTAACACCTGAAGCGATACGAAAATTTGCCAACAAAGAAGGATCTTTCTGAGCGCCGGACAAGTAGGGTTGGAGCGATTCAACAGCACTAAAAAGCTTACTAACGGTAGAAACGACCAAATCAAAAATCTTTACAGCGTCATTCCAAGGTATAGATGAAATTTTGGCGTAGTTATTAGTGTTGATATTGGTGTTGACATTGGCATAGTTATTGGCATTAGCGCAGGCATTGATATCAGCACAGGCATCGGCGTTGATTTTGGTGTTGGCATCAGCATTGGCGCAGGCATTGGCGTAGCTATTGGCATTGGCGCAGATTTTGGCATTGGCATCAGCACAGGCATCGGCGTAGATTTTGGCGTAGTTATTGGTGTTGATATTGGCGTAGTTATTAGTGTAGGCCGGAGCGTAGATTTTGGCGTAGTTATGTCACACTAGTTCGAAAATCACCCAAATGTTCTTAACACTCTTCATGGCGTTCACTTGTTGCTGATTTCGAGATTCACATGATAACTATTTCAATGTTAATGTCTGTGCTGTACCTGTTACCTTAAAATGCTTATAAACTAAAAAGAAAAACTTGATTAGGCTATCAATACAATCTAATACACATGAAAATTATTTTTAAATATTATGAAATTGAAATTTGTTAACATCCTATTATACAGTCAGCAGTACATAAATTGTGAAATATGGAGATCATGATAAATTTAAAAAAAAAAATCATTCATTTCATCTATTCACTGTTCAAATATCAAAATTTTAATCCATTCTTCAAAATAGAAATAGAATTTCATAACACCCTGTATCATTATCAAAATTGTAAAAAAAAACATCAGATTATCACAACAAAATTTAATTTCAATACATATTTCAATAATTCCAGACAATTGGTCTTCTATTCACAATCATTTCATAATATATCTGCATTTCATTATCATTTAATATAACATTTCATTTTTAGCAAGTTCATTTCACATCTATGATTTATCATTCAGGGTTTCAAAATTATTTAGTTTTAATTTTGTTTTCAAAATTTGTATAAAAAGTAAATTATTTAATATTGTTAATCATCGTTTGTTGGATACTATAGTTTATTTCGACTTTTCAATGTTCTAAACACAACTACATTTCATGACAAAACTTTACTATCAATCATTAAACAAGAACCATTCAAAACATCAATAATATTTTGCTTCAAAGGCAAACAATATTCATAAGTAATCTGCATCTATGGCAATCAACATTATTAATCATTATTTTTGCATCTATGGCAATCAACATTATAATCATTATTTTTGCATCTATGGCAATCAACATAAGTAATCAACACAAAAATATTATCTCATTACTGCCTTTCTAAGTCATAACCTCTGTTATTCCTTCTTTAGGCAATAATGGGTTTCCATCTCAAAAAACAATCACATACCAGCAAAATTCTAATCAACAAACCCCACTAAAAATTCTACATACACTCTAGCATCCATTTCAAACGATAATCATCATATCAAAATTTATAGAACAAACAGTTTTAAAATTAAAAAAAAAAATCAATTACAAAACACTTATTTCAATTAATAATATAACAAAACGTTTTAAATTAAACCAATTATTTTTTAAACTAATTTAAAATTTAAAGACTGTATAATAAGTACAAACATTTCAAGATTATAATACAAAGACGATCAAGATGAATACTGGTAAATAAGTTCCCTAAAAAATACAAAAAGAGGAAAAGAAAACTGGGTAAATAAATTCCCTAAAACAACACACATTTCAAATAAGTGATACATGATGAAAAATATGTCACAAGCAAACAATTATTTACACAACAATGGATTGATTTTAGAAAAGTTAAGTTTTATCAACAATTTAAAGATTAGGAAAATAAGCTACTATTTCAACTTCTAATATTATTTCAGAAAAATACAAATTAAATGACTATGGACAGATTGGTTAAGATATGCATCATAGAAGAAATTTACTGACATTACACAAAGACAGGAAAGAATTGAAAATTGAAAAGATTAAGGGCCAAGAAAATAGGCTACAGGAAAGAAAAAAGACACAATTATGGACTCTACCATACACTGTGTAGCGATTATGCTATTCTGAATCCCGGCATAACACAGGATTCCTAATCATTGTGTGTTGGGGAATACCCTTTCATCATGTGACTCACAGTCATCATCTTGTAAATAAGCAACTTGAAAACACCTTTGAATACTAATACATCAATGGAACTTTGCGTTTTGTTTTCTTTAAGAACATGATTTTATTATTCATGGGTTCATTTGTTTCAAAAAGGCTGTTTTGCCTACAAAAGTTAGTCATGTTCACTTGAGAGTGCATAGCATACACTTTTCAATGCTCAGTTGAAAGTTGACTCATCAACTTGACTCAAAGCAACATTCATTTTGTTTACAATCTTCCTAACTTTTGATGTAGTATCTGATCCATAAGAAACATTTGATTTTGTTTACTGTTTTCCTAACCTTCAATGTAGCAATAGTACTTTCTGATAGTTGACTTTCAATGAAGACAACTCCCTACCTACTTCTTTACTCAATTCTACTATCTCATTAGGGTTGACTTTTTCAACAACAGTAACTAGGCCTACATTTTCAGAAACTGAATGAGTTGATCTTGTAACTTAACACTACTATCATACTGCTTCAATTTGTTCCATTTCATGATTATCACTCAATGTTTCAGCAAATTCTTGCTTCATATCATCAAACCTAGCATTAACTTAGCATTTTGCTCATCAAATCTAGCATTTAACTTAGCATTTTGCTCATCAAATCTAGCATCTAGCTTATCAACCTTTGTGTTAAGAATGCTATAAGATTCAGATCATTTTTAATGTTTGCCATTTTGTAATATGCACTGATTCATTAAAACTTGATCTCTCTTGAACCGACTTCCCACTCAGCAACAAACCATTCACAACCTATCAAGATTCTATCCTACCAATATTTTTTATAACCAGGGATATATTTTGTAGTTTGAGTCCCACCAGGGGTACCATTTGCCGTGCTACCAATTTTTCCTTAAACGGTTGGAATAGCATTTAACACCTATCAAGCTAAGGATAGTTGTCGGCTCCAATAAAATAGATTCTTGATAAACTGTGAACGGATCTATTGCCTATGAATGAGAAATCCAGTTTTCAGAGCAAATTAACTTATAATCTTCAGATGAATTTACACAAATACATAAAGAGAATATATGTTAAGACTAATTATTTCAGAGTTATTACGAACTAAAATACTTATCTAGTTTACAGTTGAAACACAGTGGCTAATGGCTTGACAATACAAACCGCTATTTAATAATAAACTAGTACACAATAAACTTGTATAAAACTCAATTTAAAACATTAATAAACGAAAATGATTTAGAGCAAAACTCCACGACAACACTTGTAGCCAGCCATTTTTCTAGAGAAGGGACAGGAAAAGAGACCACAAGTTGCAAGTCATGAAGCCAACGCCTCGTTCAATATCGATTTTTACAGACACGTCATCAAAAAATTATAACTTATAAGTTTAGAATTCACATTCTACATCTGTTCTCAATAAAACTTTATTTTGAAAATGTTATTTTAATTTTTATGCATATTCTATTTAAATAAACTGTTTATCTAGTAATTTGTTAACCCTGCCTCGGTGACACCATGGAACAACGGTAGCCACGGTGACTACGATACTTAGAATCGTTGATTAAACAATACCATGCAAACAACTCCTTCAATCCGTCAATAGTAACACCTGAAGCGATACGAAAATTTGCCAACAAAGAAGGATCTTTCTGAGCGCCGGACAAGTAGGGTTGGAGCGATTCAACAGCACTAAAAAGCTTACTAACGGTAGAAACGACCAAATCAAAAATCTTTACAGCGTCATTCCAAGGTATAGATGAAATTTTTGTTAACTTAAATTCGGGTTTATGATCTACATTAAAGATGACAACAGTCTGATTACGCAAATCCAAATCCACGCGGCACTCCTGAAAATCCGAACGTACAATAGTTCTAAGTTCCTGCTGAAAACTCTTAATAATGTCTAAAAGCGCAATGCGAGTACGATCAGGACGAATCAAAACTTCACCATGTAAGGCAGTGTTTCTTGAATGTAATGTTTTTCGAATTAACTGGTTCGGTAATGTAGGCTTTGAATTCATGATAATAGAGCGGAAGGAAGATGACGACACACACAGATATAAGACTCACAACGTTAGCAATGTGGGACTTCTGTTATCTCTCGACTTTCATCGACGTTGGCGAGGGTCAATTTTTCTGTGGGTTCGAGTCCCACCAGGGGTACCATTTGCCGTGCTACCAATTTTTCCTTAAACGGTTGGAATAGCATTTAACACCTATCAAGCTAAGGATAGTTGTCGGCTCCAATAAAATAGATTCTTGATAAACTGTGAACGGATCTATTGCCTATGAATGAGAAATCCAGTTTTCAGAGCAAATTAACTTATAATCTTCAGATGAATTTACACAAATACATAAAGAGAATATATGTTAAGACTAATTATTTCAGAGTTATTACGAACTAAAATACTTATCTAGTTTACAGTTGAAACACAGTGGCTAATGGCTTGACAATACAAACCGCTATTTAATAATAAACTAGTACACAATAAACTTGTATAAAACTCAATTTAAAACATTAATAAACGAAAATGATTTAGAGCAAAACTCCACGACAACACTTGTAGCCAGCCATTTTTCTAGAGAAGGGACAGGAAAAGAGACCACAAGTTGCAAGTCATGAAGCCAACGCCTCGTTCAATATCGATTTTTACAGACACGTCATCAAAAAATTATAACTTATAAGTTTAGAATTCACATTCTACATCTGTTCTCAATAAAACTTTATTTTGAAAATGTTATTTTAAATTTTTATGCATATTCTATTTAAATAAACTGTTTATCTAGTAATTTGTTAACCCTGCCTCGGTGACACCATGGAACAACGGTAGCCACGGTGACTACGATACTTAGAATCGTTGATTAAACAATACCATGCAAACAACTCCTTCAATCCGTCAATAGTAACACCTGAAGCGATACGAAAATTTGCCAACAAAGAAGGATCTTTCTGAGCGCCGGACAAGTAGGGTTGGAGCGATTCAACAGCACTAAAAAGCTTACTAACGGTAGAAACGACCAAATCAAAAATCTTTACAGCGTCATTCCAAGGTATAGATGAAATTTTTGTTAACTTAAATTCGGGTTTATGATCTACATTAAAGATGACAACAGTCTGATTACGCAAATCCAAATCCACGCGGCACTCCTGAAAATCCGAACGTACAATAGTTCTAAGTTCCTGCTGAAAACTCTTAATAATGTCTAAAAGCGCAATGCGAGTACGATCAGGACGAATCAAAACTTCACCATGTAAGGCAGTGTTTCTTGAATGTAATGTTTTTCGAATTAACTGGTTCGGTAATGTAGGCTTTGAATTCATGATAATAGAGCGGAAGGAAGATGACGACACACACAGATATAAGACTCACAACGTTAGCAATGTGGGACTTCTGTTATCTCTCGACTTTCATCGACGTTGGCGAGGGTCAATTTTTCTGTGGGTTCGAGTCCCACCAGGGGTACCATTTGCCGTGCTACCAATTTTTCCTTAAACGGTTGGAATAGCATTTAACACCTATCAAGCTAAGGATAGTTGTCGGCTCCAATAAAATAGATTCTTGATAAACTGTGAACGGATCTATTGCCTATGAATGAGAAATCCAGTTTTCAGAGCAAATTAACTTATAATCTTCAGATGAATTTACACAAATACATAAAGAGAATATATGTTAAGACTAATTATTTCAGAGTTATTACGAACTAAAATACTTATCTAGTTTACAGTTGAAACACAGTGGCTAATGGCTTGACAATACAAACCGCTATTTAATAATAAACTAGTACACAATAAACTTGTATAAAACTCAATTTAAAACATTAATAAACGAAAATGATTTAGAGCGAAACTCCACGACAACACTTGTAGCCAGCCATTTTTCTAGAGAAGGGACAGGAAAAGAGACCACAAGTTGCAAGTCATGAAGCCAACGCCTCGTTCAATATCGATTTTTACAGACACGTCATCAAAAAATTATAACTTATAAGTTTAGAATTCACATTCTACATCTGTTCTCAATAAAACTTTATTTTGAAAATGTTATTTTAAATTTTTATGCATATTCTATTTAAATAAACTGTTTATCTAGTAATTTGTTAACCCTGCCTCGGTGACACCATGGAACAACGGTAGCCACGGTGACTACGATACTTAGAATCGTTGATTAAACAATACCATGCAAACAACTCCTTCAATCCGTCAATAGTAACACCTGAAGCGATACGAAAATTTGCCAACAAAGAAGGATCTTTCTGAGCGCCGGACAAGTAGGGTTGGAGCGATTCAACAGCACTAAAAAGCTTACTAACGGTAGAAACGACCAAATCAAAAATCTTTACAGCGTCATTCCAAGGTATAGATGAAATTTTTGTTAACTTAAATTCGGGTTTATGATCTACATTAAAGATGACAACAGTCTGATTACGCAAATCCAAATCCACGCGGCACTCCTGAAAATCCGAACGTACAATAGTTCTAAGTTCCTGCTGAAAACTCTTAATAATGTCTAAAAGCGCAATGCGAGTACGATCAGGACGAATCAAAACTTCACCATGTAAGGCAGTGTTTCTTGAATGTAATGTTTTTCGAATTAACTGGTTCGGTAATGTAGGCTTTGAATTCATGATAATAGAGCGGAAGGAAGATGACGACACACACAGATATAAGACTCACAACGTTAGCAATGTGGGACTTCTGTTATCTCTCGACTTTCATCGACGTTGGCGAGGGTCAATTTTTCTGTGGGTTCGAGTCCCACCAGGGGTACCATTTGCCGTGCTACCAATTTTTCCTTAAACGGTTGGAATAGCATTTAACACCTATCAAGCTAAGGATAGTTGTCGGCTCCAATAAAATAGATTCTTGATAAACTGTGAACGGATCTATTGCCTATGAATGAGAAATCCAGTTTTCAGAGCAAATTAACTTATAATCTTCAGATGAATTTACACAAATACATAAAGAGAATATATGTTAAGACTAATTATTTCAGAGTTATTACGAACTAAAATACTTATCTAGTTTACAGTTGAAACACAGTGGCTAATGGCTTGACAATACAAACCGCTATTTAATAATAAACTAGTACACAATAAACTTGTATAAAACTCAATTTAAAACATTAATAAACGAAAATGATTTAGAGCAAAACTCCACGACAACACTTGTAGCCAGCCATTTTTCTAGAGAAGGGACAGGAAAAGAGACCACAAGTTGCAAGTCATGAAGCCAACGCCTCGTTCAATATCGATTTTTACAGACACGTCATCAAAAAATTATAACTTATAAGTTTAGAATTCACATTCTACATCTGTTCTCAATAAAACTTTATTTTGAAAATGTTATTTTAAATTTTTATGCATATTCTATTTAAATAAACTGTTTATCTAGTAATTTGTTAACCCTGCCTCGGTGACACCATGGAACAACGGTAGCCACGGTGACTACGATACTTAGAATCGTTGATTAAACAATACCATGCAAACAACTCCTTCAATCCGTCAATAGTAACACCTGAAGCGATACGAAAATTTGCCAACAAAGAAGGATCTTTCTGAGCGCCGGACAAGTAGGGTTGGAGCGATTCAACAGCACTAAAAAGCTTACTAACGGTAGAAACGACCAAATCAAAAATCTTTACAGCGTCATTCCAAGGTATAGATGAAATTTTTGTTAACTTAAATTCGGGTTTATGATCTACATTAAAGATGACAACAGTCTGATTACGCAAATCCAAATCCACGCGGCACTCCTGAAAATCCGAACGTACAATAGTTCTAAGTTCCTGCTGAAAACTCTTAATAATGTCTAAAAGCGCAATGCGAGTACGATCAGGACGAATCAAAACTTCACCATGTAAGGCAGTGTTTCTTGAATGTAATGTTTTTCGAATTAACTGGTTCGGTAATGTAGGCTTTGAATTCATGATAATAGAGCGGAAGGAAGATGACGACACACACAGATATAAGACTCACAACGTTAGCAATGTGGGACTTCTGTTATCTCTCGACTTTCATCGACGTTGGCGAGGGTCAATTTTTCTGTGGGTTCGAGTCCCACCAGGGGTACCATTTGCCGTGCTACCAATTTTTCCTTAAACGGTTGGAATAGCATTTAACACCTATCAAGCTAAGGATAGTTGTCGGCTCCAATAAAATAGATTCTTGATAAACTGTGAACGGATCTATTGCCTATGAATGAGAAATCCAGTTTTCAGAGCAAATTAACTTATAATCTTCAGATGAATTTACACAAATACATAAAGAGAATATATGTTAAGACTAATTATTTCAGAGTTATTACGAACTAAAATACTTATCTAGTTTACAGTTGAAACACAGTGGCTAATGGCTTGACAATACAAACCGCTATTTAATAATAAACTAGTACACAATAAACTTGTATAAAACTCAATTTAAAACATTAATAAACGAAAATGATTTAGAGCAAAACTCCACGACAACACTTGTAGCCAGCCATTTTTCTAGAGAAGGGACAGGAAAAGAGACCACAAGTTGCAAGTCATGAAGCCAACGCCTCGTTCAATATCGATTTTTACAGACACGTCATCAAAAATTATAACTTATAAGTTTAGAATTCACATTCTACATCTGTTCTCAATAAAACTTTATTTTGAAATGTTATTTTAAATTTTTATGCATATTCTATTTAAATAAACTGTTTATCTAGTAATTTGTTAACCCTGCCTCGGTGACACCATGGAACAACGGTAGCCACGGTGACTACGATACTTAGAATCGTTGATTAAACAATACCATGCAAACAACTCCTTCAATCCGTCAATAGTAACACCTGAAGCGATACGAAAATTTGCCAACAAAGAAGGATCTTTCTGAGCGCCGGACAAGTAGGGTTGGAGCGATTCAACAGCACTAAAAAGCTTACTAACGGTAGAAACGACCAAATCAAAAATCTTTACAGCGTCATTCCAAGGTATAGATGAAATTTTTGTTAACTTAAATTCGGGTTTATGATCTACATTAAAGATGACAACAGTCTGATTACGCAAATCCAAATCCACGCGGCACTCCTGAAAATCCGAACGTACAATAGTTCTAAGTTCCTGCTGAAAACTCTTAATAATGTCTAAAAGCGCAATGCGAGTACGATCAGGACGAATCAAAACTTCACCATGTAAGGCAGTGTTTCTTGAATGTAATGTTTTTCGAATTAACTGGTTCGGTAATGTAGGCTTTGAATTCATGATAATAGAGCGGAAGGAAGATGACGACACACACAGATATAAGACTCACAACGTTAGCAATGTGGGACTTCTGTTATCTCTCGACTTTCATCGACGTTGGCGAGGGTCAATTTTTCTGTGGGTTCGAGTCCCACCAGGGGTACCATTTGCCGTGCTACCAATTTTTCCTTAAACGGTTGGAATAGCATTTAACACCTATCAAGCTAAGGATAGTTGTCGGCTCCAATAAAATAGATTCTTGATAAACTGTG
>NW_024091415.1:0-18349 GCF_014356525.2 Nilaparvata lugens
GCCTCACAATCAACAGCAGATAACCTAGCCAGCCTACAACAGCTACAAGCAGAAAACCAAAAGATACGGGAAAGCCACGAAATTTCTACAAACCACATCACAGAATTTGAAATAAATATGATAAGAAATCAAGGAAAACATTATTATCAAACCGATTACTAACCTTCCTTAATAAATTTAATATTGGTATAGGACCTCGTGGCAACAATCCAATGTTTTAATTCCTTCCAGCCGTTAGAAGCCTGCAATAAGGAAAAGAACAATTTTTAAATATGTAATTAAATTATATACATCAGATAAAAAAGGACACAAGCGGGGATAATAAAATTAAAATTTGTTAATTACCTTTTTAAGAGAAAAAATTGAGCAGTTAGGTTAGTTATGAAAGTCGATAGCAAATTCTGATGTAACATGTAACACTATGAATTGTAGAACAGCGAACAGCTGACCAAAGCCACCCAAATCAAATGAATGTAATATCTGTTGAACATATGTTTATAAAAAGAAGTACTGTACCCAAAGAGTTATTTATTATTGTTATTTATTATATTTATTAATGTCGATATATTTATTTATATGTTTTTATATTTATTACTTTTAATTATGCCACGTTTGTTACCTGAAAAGACTTAAAGTGAATACCAGTTACCAAAACCAAAGAGCCATTAGCAAAAGAAAGTATTGTACCTGATGTATAGAATTATTTATATTAAGACCTAAGAAATACTATAAGATATAAGCCCAGAAGTTTATGAATCGAAATTATTGTCTAAAAGGAATCATTTATGAGAATTATGAAATGTGTGTAGTTAAGTTGGCGGCCCTGCAAGCGGCGAATTCAAAAATTACTGTGTTGTAAATGGTGTCAGGAGGAGTACGTTTAGAAGTTTATATTTATGATATTTTATGTGTGTTGAGAGGAGAATTTGTTATTGTTTTTGATAAAGGTATAAAGGAGATGCAGCAAATATGTCTGCGAAATGTGATAGAAGTAGGAGAGTATAATTTATAAATAAAGTATAGTGTATATCAATGTATTGAAGGGTGGGTTTTCATTAAAAACATTGTGATTCTCAAATATTTTGAATTCAAACCCAGGGGCGCGTGTAACATATTTAAATCTGGGTAGATGAAAAGCCCTAACAGAAATAGTAATAGGTCTAAAAATAAGTAATTGGCTAATATCGCCAAGCAGATAATAAACAAGATTAGATAGCATCAGCTTGTTCTGGCTAAATGGTACAAGAACTTAAAAGGATTTGAAGGAAGTTTATTACTCATAAATAGATTATTTATAAAATATTTGAAGATTGAGGTTATATAGATGTATTCACGGATCGGTGACCTAGAGATCGATCAAACCGAAGAACGTAGAATCTGACCAAAACCCCTTGGCAGAGCTTTATTGCATTCGGATGGTGTGCAATGTGAAAAAACACCCGTCCACGTGGCTAATTATTAGGTAGCATGGAATTAATATTAATATATAGAATATTAACTAGCATGCAAAGAGCATAATAAAAAACCAAATAAAAATAATTTAATGTATTCAGGAAATAAGAGTTACCAGGCGCATGAATACCGAATAAAATTTGCATGCACCAATAGTAAAACGGCAGTAATAGGCGGCAACTGTAGGCCAATTCAAAAATATTTATATATATTTATATAAATGTACTAGTTTTTGTGTAAAAATTTGTGTAATCTATGTTATCAATATGGCTCGAATGCAAAGAAATTATTAATCATATAATCTAAGCATATTTTGGCATTTTTTGTAAGATCTATTTGAACTTAATGGCGGAGGATTGAGATATTTAAATTTTATGCTAATTTGAAAGTCGGAAAGAGGATCTGTAAAACTTGAGAAGGAAGAACCAGCACTCGCCAGCCAGATGCCACCATAAGAGGACCCCAAATATTTTAGAGCGAAGTACCTTATTAATAATTTGTAAAAATTAAAGTTAAAGTAAATTATTAAATTTCTTAAAAGACTTCGTGATGCTATTGTGAAGCAGAAGTCATTTTTCATTTTAATTAAATTTATAACCCCTTGGAGGAGACGATTCCGGCTACCATATTCCCGGACCGCATGGAGTTGGATCGACATCGGCGGCTTACAAGAAGATTTTCGACACGTGAGTGATTAAATTTGAATTTAGTGATGGGCGCCCTAGTGCTTCGAATAATCTGATGATCAAAGCTAGCTCGCCGAAAGGGTTATTATAAATTGAGAAATTAATAAGAGTAATACTTGCGCAAGTAAAAATTAGTATTAAAGGTATTTAATTGAAAGAAAAATATATAGATCAATATTTTAGAAATTTCTATTTAATCAAAGAAGTACGAAATCTAGGCTATCAAACGTATGCATACAATATTTAATTTTTTGCAATACAATTTGCGATAATTTATCATAGTTCTAATTCACTAGATGAATGGCTCTACCTATTCCGTCAGGTGCCGAATCTTGCACCCTGAGATAAAAATATATATTCGATACAAATAAATCTACTAAATACTAGAGATTTTAATATATATATATATTTGGATTATTAGTGGCTAATTTATCAAGCTGATCTTAGAGCACATATTTTTTGATTGAATTATCCAAGTCGACAAGTATTAGCAAGTACATGTCACAGCTACATGCAAAGAATGCATATGATTTCAAGATAAAGGCACATGGTAATGATTCGTGCCATAAATCTAGAATATAAAGTTAGCCTGTGATATTTGCTGATATAAAATTATTGTTCTATTTTTATATTATATTTTTTATCGCTCTATATATATTTTTGCCTCGATTGATCTTTGCATTATTTGTGTAATATATGTTGAAACTTTCATGGTGTGCAATTTATTTTATTCCTCAACTCTATAGTATAAGTATCATTTATATATATATATTTATTATTATTGAATTACAAGAGTTATTGGAGAAGCCCATATCTAGGCCTATCAAGATTTTTTAAGACTGAATACTATTAGAAAACCACGACCTAATTATATTAAATCTCATGCTTTACCGACTGATGCCAAGCAGGAGGCTAATCGTTATTTAAATATAAAGAATAACGTGACAAGTGTAGACTTGTTTCTGTATGTTGTGAATCAAAAGTGTAGACTTGTTTCTGTATGTTGTGATTCAAAGTGTAGACTTGTTTCTGTATGTTGTGAATCAAAAGTGTAGACTTGTTTCTGTATGTTGTGAATCAAAAGTTTAGACTTGTTTCTGTATGTTGTGATTCAAAGTGTAGACTTGTTTCTGTATGTTGTGATTCAAAGTGTAGACTTGTTTCTGTATGTGTGAATCAAAAGTGTAGACTTGTTTCTGTATGTTGTGATTCAAAGTGTAGACTTGTTTCTGTATGTTGTGAATCAAAAGTGTGGACTTGTTTCTGTATGTTGTGATTCAAAGTGTAGACTTGTTTCTGTATGTTGTGAATCAAAAGTGTAGACTTGTTTCTGTATGTTGTGATTCAAAGTGTAGACTTGTTTCTGTATGTTGTGATTCAAAGTGTAGACTCGTTTCTGTATGTTGTGATTCAAAGTGTAGACTGTTCTGTATGTTGTGATTCAAAGTGTAGACTTGTTTCTGTATGTTGTGAATCAAAAGTGTAGACTTGTTTCTGTATGTTGTGAATCAAAAGTGTAGACTTGTTTCTGTATGTTGTGAATCAAAAGTGTAGACTTGTTTCTGTATGTTGTGAATCAAAAGTGTAGACTTGTTTCTGTATGTTGTGATTCAAAGTGTAGACTTGTTTCTGTATGTTGTGATTCAAAGTGTAGACTTGTTTCTGTATGTTGTGAATCAAAAGTGTAGACTTGTTTCTGTATGTTGTGATTCAAAGTGTAGACTTGTTTCTGTATGTTGTGATTCAAAGTGTAGACTTGTTTCTGTATGTTGTGATTCAAAGTGTAGACTTGTTTCTGTATGTTGTGAATCAAAAGTGTAGACTTGTTTCTGTATGTTGTGATTCAAAGTGTAGACTTGTTTCTGTAGTTTGTGATTCAAAGTGTAGACTTGTTTCTGTATGTTGTGAATCAAAAGTGTAGACTTGTTTCTGTATGTTGTGAATCAAAAGTGTAGACTTGTTTCTGTATGTTGTGAATCAAAAGTGTAGACTTGTTTCTGTATGTTGTGAATCAAAAGTGTAGACTTGTTTCTGTATGTGTGATTCAAAGTGTAGACTTGTTTCTGTATGTTGTGATTCAAAGTGTAGACTTGTTTCTGTATGTTTGATTCAAAGTGTAGACTTGTTTCTGTATGTTGTGATTCAAAGTGTAGACTTGTTTCTGTATGTTGTGAATCAAAAGTGTAGACTTGTTTCTGTATGTTGTGATTCAAAGTGTAGACTTTTTTCTGTATGTTGTGATTCAAAGTGTAGACTTGTTTCTGTATGTTGTGATTCAAAGTGTAGACTTGTTTCTGTATTTGTGATTCAAAGTGTAGACTTGTTTCTGTATGTTGTGATTCAAAAGTAGACTTGTTTCTGTATGTTGTGATTCAAAGTGTAGACTTGTTTCTGTATGTTGTGATTCAAAGTGTAGACTTGTTTCTGTATGTTGTGATTCAAAGTGTAGACTTGTTTCTGTATGTTGTGATTCAAAGTGTAGACTTGTTTCTGTATGTTGTGAATCAAAAGTGTAGACTTGTTTTGTATGTTGTGAATCAAAAGTGTAGACTTGTTTCTGTATGTTGTGATTCAAAGTGTAGACTTGTTTCTGTTGTTGTGAATCAAAAGTGTAGACTTGTTTCTGTATGTTGTGAATCAAAAGTGTAGACTTGTTTCTGTATGTTGTGATTCAAAAGTGTAGACTTGTTTCTGTATGTTGTGAATCAAAAGTGTAGACTTTTTCTGTATGTTGTGATTCAAAAGTGTAGACTTGTTTCTGTATGTTGTGATTCAAAAGTGTAGACTTGTTTCTGTATGTTGTGATTCAAAAGTGTAGACTTGTTTCTGTATGTGTGATTCAAAAGTGTAGACTTGTTTCTGTATTTGTGATTCAAAAGTGTAGACTTGTTTCTGTATGTTGTGATTCAAAGTGTAGACTTGTTTCTGTATGTTGTGATTCAAAAGTGTAGACTTGTTTCTGTATGTTGTGATTCAAAAGTGTAGACTTGTTCTGTATGTTGTGATTCAAAAGTGTAGACTTGTTTCTGTATGTTGTGAATCAAAAGTGTAGACTTGTTTCTGTATGTTGTGAATCAAAAGTGTAACTTGTTTCTGTATGTTGTGATTCAAAAGTGTAGACTTTTTCTGTATGTTGTGATTCAAAAGTGTAGACTTGTTTCTGTATGTTGTGATTCAAAAGTGTAGACTTGTTTCTGTATGTTGTGATTCAAAAGTGTAGACTTGTTTCTGTATGTTGTGAATCAAAAGTGTAGACTTGTTTCTGTATGTTGTGATTCAAAAGTGTAGACTTGTTCTGTATGTTGTGATTCAAAAGTGTAGACTTGTTTCTGTATGTTGTGATTCAAAAGTGTAGACTTGTTTTCTGTAGTTGTGATTCAAAAGTGTAGACTTGTTTCTGTATGTGTGAATCAAAAGTGTAGACTTGTTTCTGTATGTTGTGATTCAAAAGTGTAGACTGTTTCTGTATGTTGTGTGATTCAAAAGTGTAGACTTGTTTCTGTATGTTGTGATTCAAAGTGTAGACTTTTTTCTTCTGTATGTTGGATTCAAAAGTGTAGACTTGTTTCTGTATGTTGTGATTCAAAAGTGTAGACTTGTTTCTGTATGTTGTGAATCAAAAGTGTAGACTTGTTTCTGTATGTTGTGATTCAAAAGTGTAGACTTGTTTCTGTATGTTGTGATTCAAAAGTGTAGACTTGTTTCTGTATGTTGTGATTCAAAAGTGTAGACTTGTTTCTGTATGTTGTGAATCAAAAGTGTAGACTTGTTTCTGTATGTTGTGATTCAAAAGTGTAGACTTGTTTCTGTATTTTGAATCAAAAGTGTAGACTTGTTCTGTATGTAGTGAATCAAAAGTGTAGACTTGTTTCTGTATGTTGTGATTCAAAAGTGTAGACTTGTTTCTGTATGTTGTGAATCAAAAGTGTAGACTTGTTTCTGTATGTTGTGAATCAAAAGTGTAGACTTGTTTCTGTATGTTGTGATTCAAAAGTGTAGACTTGTTTCTGTATGTTGTGAATCAAAAGTGTAGACTTGTTTCTGTATGGTTGTGAATCAAAAGTGTAGACTTGTTTCTGTATGTTGTGATTCAAAAGTGTAGACTTGTTTCTGTATGTTTGATTCAAAAGTGTAGACTGTTTCTGTATGTTGTGATTCAAAAGTGTAGACTTGTTTCTGTATGTTGTGATTCAAAAGTGTAGACTTGTTTCTGTATGTTGTGATTCAAAGTGTAGACTTGTTTCTGTATGTTGTGATTCAAAAGTGTAGACTTGTTTCTGTATGTGTGATTCAAAAGTGTAGACTTGTTTCTGTATGTTGTGATTCAAAGTGTAGACTTGTTTCTGTATGTGTGAATCAAAAGTGTAGACTTGTTTCTGTATGTTGTGAATCAAAAGTGCAGACTTGTTTCTGTATGTTGTGAATCAAAAGTGTAGACTTGTTTCTGTATGTTGTGATTCAAAGTGTAGACTTGTTTCTGTATGTTGTGATTCAAAAGTGTAGACTGTTTCTGTATGTTGTGATTCAAAAGTGTAGACTTGTTTCTGTATGTTGTGATTCAAAAGTGTAGACTTGTTTCTGTATGTTGTGAATCAAAAGTGTAGACTTGTTTCTGTATGTTGTGATTCAAAAGTGTAGACTTGTTTCTGTATGTTGTGATTCAAAAGTGTAGACTTGTTTCTGTATGTTGTGATTCAAAAGTGTAGACTTGTTTCTGTATGTTGTGATTCAAAAGTGTAGACTTGTTTCTGTATGTTGTGATTCAAAAGTGTAGACTTGTTTCTGTATGTTGTGATTCAAAAGTGTAGACTTGTTTCTGTATGTTGTGATTCAAAAGTGTAGACTTGTTTCTGTATGTTGTGATTCAAAAGTGTAGACTTGTTTCTGTATGTTGTGATTCAAAAGTGTAGACTTGTTTCTGTATGTTGTGATTCAAAAGTGTAGACTTGTTCTGTATGTTGTGAATCAAAAGTGTAGACTTGTTTCTGTATGTTGTGATTCAAAAGTGTAGACTTGTTTCTGTATGTTGTGAATCAAAAGTGTAGACTTGTTTCTGTATGTTGTGAATCAAAAGTGTAGACTTGTTTCTGTATGTTGTGATTCAAAAGTGTAGACTTGTTCTGTATGTTGTGAATCAAAAGTGTAGACTTGTTTCTGTATGTTGTGAATCAAAAGTGTAGACTTGTTTCTGTATGTTGTGAATCAAAAGTGTAGACTTGTTTCTGTATGTTGTGATTCAAAAGTGTAGACTTGTTTCTGTATGTTGTGATTCAAAAGTGTAGACTTGTTTCTGTATGTTGTGATTCAAAAGTGTAGACTTGTTTCTGTATGTTGTGATTCAAAAGTGTAGACTTGTTTCTGTATGTTGTGATTCAAAAGTGTAGACTTGTTTCTGTATGTTGTGATTCAAAAGTGTAGACTGTTTCTGTATGTTGTGATTCGAAAGTGTAGACTTGTTTCTGTATGTTGTGAACAAAAGTGTAGACTTGTTTCTGTTGTTGTGAATCAAAAGTGTAGACTTGTTTCTGTATGTTGTGATTCAAAAGTGTAGACTTGTTTCTGTATGTTGTGATTCAAAAGTGTAGACTTGTTTCTGTATGTTGTGATTCAAAAGTGTAGACTTGTTTCTGTATGTTGTGAATCAAAAGTGTAGACTTGTTTCTGTATGTTGTGATTCAAAAGTGTAGACTTGTTTCTGTATGTTGTGATTCAAAAGTGTAGACTTGTTTCTGTATGTTGTGATTCAAAAGTGTAGACTTGTTTCTGTATGTTGTGATTCAAAAGTGTAGATTGTTTCTGTATGTTGTGAATCAAAAGTGTAGACTTGTTTCTGTATGTTGTGAATCAAAAGTGTAGACTTTTTCTGTATGTTGTGAATCATAAGTGTAGACTTGTTTCTGTATGTTGTGAATCAAAAGTGTAGACTTGTTTCTGTATGTTGTGATTCAAAAGTGTAGACTTGTTTCTGTATGTTGTGATTCAAAAGTGTAGACTTGTTTCTGTATGTTGTGAATCAAAAGTGTAGACTTGTTTCTGTATGTTGTGATTCAAAAGTGTAGACTTGTTTCTGTATGTTGTGATTCAAAAGTGTAGACTTGTTTCTGTATGTTGTGATTCAAAAGTGTAGACTTGTTTCTGTATGTTGTGATTCAAAAGTGTAGACTTGTTTCTGTATGTTGTGAATCAAAAGTGTAGACTTGTTTCTGTTAGTGAAGTGATGTCAATTTGCGTTCGTTATGGGTTATTCAAGTAAAATTTATTCTGAACATGAAATTTATGCTTTTTTACTTAGCCCAGATTCTTAAATTGATGAAGTGGAACTGGAATTTTCCCGGGGCAGTAGTGATAGTGAAGATAGTCAACCTTTTCCTCTTCCACTATTATTATTATAATATATCCTCTTATTATTCAACTAAGAGAAAATACAGTGCAGTTGTATAAGTATTAGGTACATAAAGTGAAATAGGCTATATACTGCTGCTTCATATAAAAAGTTACTGATGGATTCATTCCATGTCAACATTAATTCAGTCTGTCAGACACATTGAGCTCACATTTATACGGCAGCGAATGGGTTAGAAACAATATAGAAACATGTACTACTTTTTTGTCAAAAACATTTCAAAAAAATACAGGTTACCAACTATGGCCACCAATTGTGATGTCAGTGGTGGAAGATATAGAAGAGCAACGTTTCTGATTCTCTGCCTTGTCACTGACCGATCCTCTATAGATAGCTGATTACGGTATCAACTATCCAACTCAGAATCCACCTCCCCCTCTCCCTATCACCCTATGGTTGGGTAAAAACAGCAAATAACATTTTCTTGATAAATTTAATAGGAATTTGTCAACACCCGTAACATTACTATGAATACGTTGAATGCTCTGAGAGTGTCTTCTTCTGAGATTGGATGGAAATTGAATGATCAGTAATGGTAAATCTAAGTTTGTAACCTGCTCTTCAAGATCATCGATATGATTAGCAATGACAACTTCGTCACACTCTAACCAACGTGACGAAGTTGTCATTGCTAATCATATCGATGATCTTGAAGAGCAGGTTACAAACTTAGATTTACCAATTACTGATCAATTTAATTTCCATCCAATCTCAGAAGATATAACAATATGTACTGGCTTATACACTTATATACAATAGCTTACAATACAGCAAAATTATAGATGAATTTACATAATATAGACTAAGAAATTAATTATTGAACTGTATATGATATGAAAAAGCAATTTGTAATATAATAACTATAGATAATAATTATATTGTTATGCATCTACATAAATTGGCGGAGCTTTGGACATATCAATGTCCATTCTTCGGAAAGAATATTAGAAATATCCTCCCTACTAACTCTCTACCAAAACGTTAATTTCGTTATTATTTAAACTAAGGATTCATTTATTAATGGAAATATTGTAAAAGTTTCAATCAATATGAATATTTGAGAGAAGAAAAACAGAAAATTGATAAAGTAAAATAATTATATAGGTAGATAAGATCAAATAATTGATTAATAAAATGAAGTAGGCTGAAAGTAGATCAGGGTTATCAACTTTCAGTAATGTTTCAGGATGGTGCATTTTTTTTGGTCCATAGCTAACCTTATATCATCAGTGACACGAAGCTATGAAGCTTACTATTGTTGTCTAGAAATTTTACAACTCAGAGAGTTGTCTCACCCTCAGAGAGAGGAGAGAGAGAGAGAGAGATTAGATAAGATTAGATTGGATTTCTTTATTTATGTATGTTACAATATTTACTGGCTTTTACACCAATTTACATTAAGTGACAGTAATGCTAATTATTCAACGAATTCTACAAAGTATAAAAAATTAATCAATGAGAATGAAGATTGAATGCAATTAGAATAACAATAATATAAATTTGTAAAGTAACTTCATGAATCGGCGGTGCTTCAACAAATAATTTATTGTCGATTCTCTGAGAAGGATATAAAATAATATGGGAAGGATCATCACACGACCGGATTGTAGAGCTGTTGGGAATATTATAACATGTGAATATGTTATTTGAATCTAGAATTATGAGATGAATGATATTAGAATGAGTAATAGGGAGTACAATATTGCATTAATGATTCGAAATAGATAAATGAAACAATTGTTATGAGGTGGGACTTATTTAGGAGTTTAGAAATTAATTGAGTAATAATGACGATATACAATACTAAAGAACAGAGAATGTTGAGATGAGATGATGAAAATAGAGAGAGAGAGAGAAAGAGTGAGAGATTGATTGAGTACTTTATTTATGTAGATTACAATATATACTGGCTTATACACTTATATACAATAGTTACAATACAGCAAAATTATAGATGAATTTACATAATATAGACTAAGAAAATAACTATTGAACTGTATATGATATGAAAAAGCAATTTGTAATATAATAACTATAGATAATAATCAATTGTTATGCATTACATAAATGGCGGAGCTTTGGACATATCAATGTCCATCTTTGGGAAAAATAAAAATATCCTCCCCACTAACTCTCTACAAAAGAAAGAGAGAGAGAGAGAGAGAGAGAGAGAGAGAGGAGGAGAGAGAGAGGAAGAGAGAGAGAGAGAGAGAAGAGAGCAGAGAGTGAGTAATGGAGTTATTACTAGAAAACTGTTCATGATAATGTCATCAGTTTTCATGCTGTCACTTTCGAGGTGATCTCGGTTGACGACATCATGACAACATCGAAAATCAGTATTACAGGATAAAACTTGAAGAGAGTTTCAAACAAGTTCAACCTCGTGATCCTCCATAGGCTGACATTTTAGCGAATTCCTTTCAACCCGTATCCAATCACTCATGCTGAAGCTCCAATAATGAGTTTACAATACTTTTACTTTGCCGATTCTCACTGTCTTGTCAATGCCTTCTTGACAGTAGCTGATACAGGTTTATTGATCGAATATAATTTGTTCATTCTCGTTTGAAATAATCAATTATATTCTATTAAGCAAAAAATTATATTTTGAAATAAATCCATAATAGTTTTACATAAATAAGATAAATTATTTTGTTAATTAATTATCAATTCTACATTGTTAAAAACCGATCTGGCAACAGAGCAAAGCGAGAAATAGATAGCGCTATCCGGTTCATTGAATGATACACAAGGATTTGAGAATCATAGTCGAGGAATATTTGTCACTCAAAAATGGTATGAGTGCTGAAACTATAGTGAGGTCCACGTTATGATGGCGGTGGAGAAAGATGGGTGACCAACTTTGCAGAACCTCTGTCTTTCCAATGCCTTCTAAAGACGATAGCTGATACAGGTTTATTGATCTTATATTAACTGTTCATTCTTGTTTGAAATAATCAATTATAAGCAAGAAACCATGTTTTTAAATAGATTTTCATAATTAGAATGAAATATTTCGTTTATTAATTAGTAAATGTACATTGTTAAAATATGATCTGGCAACAGAGCAAAGCGAGAAAGAGATAGCGCTATCGGCTTTGTTAAATGATAGACAAGGATACCAATATCAATCCTAATTAAACACTGTCATTATAACGTGGACCTCACTTTAGTTATTCCTATAAAAGGGTTGAATCTAAAAATTATTGTCAACTAATTGACGAGCGAAGTGAGGTCTAAGATTCAAGTCGACGGTTATGCATTTCTCTTAATGTTTGAATGTTTTGAATGTTTGAATGTTTGAATGTTTGAATGTTTGAATGTTTAAATGTTTATATGTTCATATGTTGCGCATTTACGGCGAAACGCGGTAATAGATTTTCATGAAATTTGACAGGTATGTTCCATTTTTAATTGCGCGTTGACGTATATACAAGGTTCTTGGAGATTTTGAATTTCGAGGATAATATAAAAGGAAAAAGGAGCCTCCTTCATACGCCAATATTAGAGTAAAATTCAGACTATAGATTTATTCATCATAAATCAGCTGACAAGTGATTACACAGATGTGTGGAGAAGCCAGTCTATTGCTGTATTTCCATAAGGTCTATAGTTTCAATCAGGTACTTGTGGATGAGAATACTGCGGGGGGTCTACTGTTCACAGAACTACTAGTAGGGAATGACTCAGTCCACTATGCTCATCAACATCTGTATGACACGATGGAATGAGCGAATCCTTTCACCTGACTCAATACTGTACCTCTCCAATGTCATTATTTGTTTTTCCACTTCTATTATACAATAATTTATCTGTCCCAACCAGACGGTTTTGTTCTGTCAGTTTTGAAAGTCAATTTAATTATTCGGAAGACAAAAAAGTTGCAATTAACAACGTGTTTTTGAATGTTGGAACTACTTTACGTGACAGCTAGCGAGAGACAAAGCATTCTAAATATTCACTTCATTTGGGCTTCTTGAAATGACAGCTGGCGAAAACATGTTTGTATCACTTTTTTTTCACAGATAAAATGTGAAAAGGGTGGGTTTCGGTTCGTGCGTAAACTGCTGACGTCAATTAAACCATGCATTGTTATGGAATGACATTCATATTGTCCAAACTTCGAATTTTCTGAAAATATCTGATCAAAAGACGATACATTTTTTTGTCATACTTACTCAATTGCAGCTGTTTTCCATGCATCAAATCAAGCCGGTACACAGCTGTTTTTAGAAAAATAAAACATGTGATTTTCATTACAGCATACTATACTGTAAAGAGATCATATGTTCTCTTTACAGTCCAGTATGTTAGGACTCTACTGAGTCCTAATATCATCTGAGTAATTAATATACTAGCTCAAATGATTCGAGAACTCATTTAAGGAGTTTCAAGTTATGAGAACTCATCTGAAATCTTATAATTTAGGCCTATAATTATTTTATTTGATCTCGAAGGGTCTGTCTGTTATGAACTAGGCGCTACGGGCTAGGTCATGTTCATAGAATGCAGTAGCTCGAGCAGCAGCAGGTAATAGTTCCTGTTTCTCAGCAATATTATTCTTTCTCAGATAAGTATGACAAAAAATATTGTACGTAACTTGTACGGTAACGTATTTACCGCATTCGTATGATAATTCTGCCCTCAACTACGTTTCGGGCAGAAACAATCATACTTATGCGGTAAATTATCGTTACCGGACTTGTTACTCAAAGTACTATTGTGTTCCTCATAATTATTATCAAAGCATTTCGAATGATCTCAACATATTGCCGTTAAAATGATAACCTCACCATTCAAATGATAACATAGCGTTGGCCAGTTGAAGAATAATCTGGTCGATAAGGCTATAGTGAAGTCCACGATATAATGGCAGTGGAGAAAGATAGGAGAGCAACGTTGCCGATCCTCTGTCTTGTCAATGCCTTCTATAGACGGTAGCTGATACAGGTTTATTGATATTATATTAACTGTTCATTCTTGTTTGCAGTGGAGAAATTCAGGTGAACAACGTTGCCGATCCTCTGTCTTGTCAATGCCTTCTATAGATACAGGTTTATTGATGTGATATTAGCTGTTCATTCTCGTCAAAAAAATCAATTATATTTTGTAAGGCAGGTATTATATCTGTGGCTTGGTACCTATGTCAAAATATCAACTTTTTCACAAATCAGCTTGAAAGTTCATCTTGTATTTTCGAACTACGGCATCCCGATACGGAAATGCGAGTGCTAGAAGTGCAGAAGTCGACATTGGTAGTTCTGGCACGGAGTATGAATGACAATTGAAAAACAAATGTCTTCTTTGCTAGTTTCCAAACTCCAAGTGTGAACTTACCAAATACTAAAACTAGCTTACTGAATCATGACATTCTTAGTATAAATTTTATAACTTTTTATTGCTTTGGGATAGGACATTGGCACTTCTGGAACTGAAAATAATCGATATTAGTGTATTAAACTCATTTTTGAAAATAATTGACATTGATAATTTTTGCACCAAGCCCCAGATATTTTTCAACGATTTCCTAATGAATTTTCATAATTAAGATAAAATATTTTGTTAATTGATTATTGATTCTACATTGATGAAAGACGATCTTGGAAGAGAGCAAAGCGAGAAAGAGATAGCGTTATCCGCTTTGTTGAATAATAGACAAGAATAGCAATACCATTGCTAATCGAACACTGCCATTATAACGTGAACCTGACTATAGTTCAACCAATTTTGAAAATCTTTCTGGATTCTGTAACGTTGCCACAATTGAGAGAAAAGTGTGCGAAAGTCGATTACTGCTCCTGTATTTTAGATCAAGGGTAATCCAAATACTATTACATCAATCACATTCTGCTGAGTAAATCACATTTATGTTACGTCAGCAATTTTACTGGCATTTGCAGCGCTCCTCTTATACCGACGGGAATTTATCACATTTTCGCGATTCTCGCCACGTTAAATCACATTTTTCATCTTGCGTTTATATAAAGACATCTTTTTCCTACCTCCTAACTTTATTTTCTTACTAGAATAGTATATTTATGGTTGCTATTCACAACTCTGGAGGATATTACAACCGTTGATTCTTGAGAGGTTTTTCCATCCATTAATACAATATTTTTCTGTAGCTATGACTGGAAGAGAGAAACATGCTTGAATTGGAAAAGGATTTTGGACGAGTATTGTAATCCATATAATGAGAGAGAGTAGGGTCATGCTTGTTCGTTTGTTCGCATCAAAACATGTCAACTTGTGGATTGCATACCGAAAAAAACGGGAATGATTTAGATCTCAAAATTTTGCACATCGATTCTAGGAATATCAATCTTGAGCCCAGATTTTAATTTTCCTTCTAGATTTTTACAGAATTAATATTCAAATTTCATTCTTGGGACATGATTTCTAATCAGGTATACAGAGTGATTCTTAATTATGGTAAAATAATGTATTACGTGATAAAAGAGGTAAAAATGAGGAGAGAACTAATAACTCATTGGTTGTAGCTGATTGCAAATAAAATAGTCTGTTTTTTATGAAAAGTTTTATTTATATATGAAAGTAACATATCTAAATGACATTAAACTTATACCAAAAGACTAAAGATGATGTTCAAAGTGACCTCCGTTGTTCTGAATGCATATGTTCAGACGTACAACCTATAAGTTATTAGTTCTCTCCTCATAAAACAGCAAATTTTTGTGGAGTAGTGTACTACATAAGAATACATTTTATTCAACTTTTATGTGAATTTAGTTCACACAGCTTACATAAATCTTTTTAGAATTAAATTCTCTACAATTTTTATTGCAAAAAATTATTTGTTTTCTGGTCATTAAAGGAAGTTATTGGGCATCAAACGTAAAAGTCTGTGTTTTTCTTCCAGACTAGTTTTATTCAATTTTTCAGATATTTTTCCATATGAATTCAGCATAAGTTTTTCAAAAACTAGTCCCCAAACAATTTAGCATCGGTGTATTTCACCAGAGGAACTGAATTCCGGGCGAAATCTTTCACCCTGTATAGCTCGCTAATGAGCGTTTATGGATATATGTTTATAAGATATATCTCATCTGTATTTCATTCATCGAAATAAAATGATAGTATATTATTGCAGAATACTTTATTCAATTCTAGAAGCATAAACTGATTCCGTTTATCCACCATGTTTCGTGATAAACGCAGTACTAGGAGGTTTGAGGTTAGATTCTATTATACTCTGAAAATTGAATTTGAATAGTTTATAATATCTCATTTGTATTTCATTCATCCAAATAGAATGATAATATCTTATTGCAAAATAATTCATTCAATTCTAGAAGCATAAACTGATTCCGTTTCATAAACTATTTTGTAAACACGTTCACATCAAATCAGAATCACCTGACTTCAAGGTTATTTTACAGCCCTAGGGCCGTAAAAATTTCACCGGCCTGGTCAGAAAACAATCACTTTCGGCCTCCATATGACGCACGAAAACCAGCTCATTACATCCAAGTGGGGCGAAAAATTTCCACTCTTATTGTGGTGTTTCAACAAATTTTCAAAAATTTGCCAGAAAAACTTGATTTGGAAAAATACATAATGACCTTTGCTGTCCTTTGTCTGAAACTCAACGCAGGATCTGTCAACCTATCGTTTGTAAAATTACGTGAAAATGTTTCAATTAGTGATTTGAGTGTAATATTTTTGTTTTCTATCCAGTTTCTCAACCTTCAAAATTCAAGTTTCTGTTGTTTTTGAGTGAAAAAGCACTCAATTTCAGAAAAGTGGACCTCATTTCGGACTTTTAAAAGAATATTATCAAAATTTGGGAGAGAAATAGTACAAGGAGTATGCTTAGTTTTTCTCTCCCATTCAGTGCTTTCTTGTTAAAAATTAGAATAATGAATAAATAAATAAAAATATCCAAAACATGCAAGTCCACCAATCCTCAAAATAACATTTTACATGCCCTTGTACTAAACAGGCACATGCACAGTAATGACGAAAACAAGTATGTGATGTAATTACATTACTTCCATCCCACTAAATTACATTTTATGTTTTCATTTTGTGAGTAGATGGGCCAATTGTTCTACCTCTCTCAAATCGAAAATGTATCTGTGTTAACCAGTGAAATTCTGTAATTTATTACATTTGTTCTCCATGTAATACTTGTTTATATTCTCATTTTACATGAAAATATTGGATCTCTTCATTTCATGTTACAGTATCCAACAGTGAAAAAAATTCTACCTAATCACTGTATCGAGTAGGCATAATTATGCTTTTACAAGTACAATCACTTGTACAAGTAGAGCTGATATGGATAAAAATATAAATCAAAGACCCTTTTCGAGATGTTTCACTCACAACATGTTTCGGCAATATGATGCCATCATCAAGTCAGCTGGATCATGTTGTCAGTAAACAATTTCGAAAAGGGTACTCAGATTCCAATTTTCAAATATTCAAGAGTAGATCTAAAGGGAAAAAAATGTTATTATAAACGAAAATCCAAATTTAATGCAGTAATTTTGGGTTTTCGTTGAATAATAAAATTGTTTATTCATTAGCATTTGAATAATAATTACAAAATTTCAGAAAAAGATAATTGAATGTCACTGTATGTTATCATAATCATTGTCTGCTAAACAATATTTCTCCAACTGTCTGTGAACTCAACTTTTTGTGAGAGTGTGCGGCTATATTTGTACAAAATTTTAGTGTGTTAGTAAGCGTGTGAGAGTGTGTTAGTGTGTCTGTGTGAGAGCGTGTTAATGTCAGTGTGAGAGTGTGTTAACATGCAAATGCCTAATAACACATTCAGAGCCTGAAGTTTTGTTGTGAACAAGTTAGCAGAGTTATTGTGAGTTGCTTGCCGCGTCAAAACTTTTGCTACCGAACGGAAATTGAGGGGCGTTGCTTTGGCGGCGTGATGTGTAGGGGGGGGGGGGGGGTGGCGATTGAACTGTGAGGGAGCGGGATGAGTGCACTTTAAAGCCAATCAGTAGCTGGCAATAGGATGCACCAATCTATTGGTTCAACTTTATCAATGGAACAACTACTAATTGGATTAGCACATACAGTGAGATTCACTTAGAACTACCATAATGCATCGTGAATAACATTATATTAATGGTCCCCATTCAACCCAAGTCTACTGTTCAAAGTGAAATCCACAGTACCTGCTGTCTTGCTTATCCTATTATATTGAGCGAGCAATTTCTGTATTTTTATAACTGGATATTTTTATATCTGGTTATTTTCATATCTGGTTATTTATGTTCAACGGATCTCGAAAACGGCTCTAACGATTTCCACGAAATTTGGAACATAGTAGGTATATGATATAAAAATTCGATTGCACTATGTCTCATCTTTGGGAAAACTTACTGGAGGCCATTAAAAGGATAATTCATTCTTGGAAGAACAGACGATGTCTGTATAATTTCGTCGTCTGTCGATAATAGAAGATGCGTGTAGATCAGCTGTGTAATCATTCAATCAGCTTACTGTACCTCGCGAGAGATTTTATCAAAATAATCGATTTGTTGACATGACATGGTATATCATCCTAAATTAGAGTATATAATAATTTTCAAAGTTAATCATTTTTTTTCCTACAGTTACCCGAAAAAGTACTCATTCCCGCATCAATTATAGTACACAAAATACCTTATTCCCACACCCAGTGCAGGAATGTAGATTTGAGTGCGGCAAAGACTTTGTCGCACTCCAAATTTGCAACATAACAACACAAAATAGTTAACACGCTTTATGACGGTAGAGTGCGGCAAAGTAAAAGAAATGTTGGTAAACCTGAATATGT